>NC_057349.1:68382074-68682074 GCF_016509475.1 Prionailurus bengalensis | reverse complement strand
TAAGTAGCTTAGGGGGATATTATTTTTAAATAAATAACTTTGTCCGTAAGTATGCAACTCAGCTGAGTGGAATAAACAATGTTAATGAAGTCTTAAGTTCAATGTTAAACAAAATCACAGTAGATCCCAAATGAGAGGACTATTTGCCAAATTCAGCATTTTACCTAAAGCAACTATAATTTTAAAGTACTCTTATTTTGAATATAAATTCAAATTCCCACTATAAATAGTCATTTCCCACTAACAGTAGCGGAATGCTAATCAGTATATTGCATGGCCCTTGATTTTTTTAATAGGAGGGAAAACAAACGAATGTGGTCAGAAAAGGTCCCTTATCTAGCTACTATTATAACACTGTCTCTCAGCATCTCAACCCAATGGTCTACAGTACTGGCATCAACAAAGGGGCAATAATATTCACGTTATTGTATTGCTGCAAACTTTAAGTGAGACCAAATATGAAAGAGGGATGTTCAGTGCCTACAAAATAGGAAATAGGAGGCATCCAAAACCCAATAATTGTTATCAGAGCACAGGTTGTGGTTCACACCAGAAAACTCAAGCGATTCTTTAATCTTCTCCCTCACTCACATCTGCCCAAATCCAATTAATCACTGAATTCTAGCCTACAATTAATCTTTAAGTTCTAGTTGAGTAGCAGTTGATTCTATTCACTTCTGTCCACTCATGACAACTTTATTCCAAGCCTTATTTTTCCACCAGATTTACTCTCCATAAATATTTATTGAATGGATAAATATTTGGCCATCAATTCCATCCACACTGTATTATTCTCCTTCCCCATATCGACCGAAGTCTAGCCTCAATCAGATTTTATCAACAGTGCTTACATTATGTATCTGGAATGGCTTTATTCCCATCAATCCTACTAAGGATTCAGAAGAGAAACCAATCTGCTCTTTAATTTAGCTAATTAAGTATGATGTCCATAGCTTTCTTATGGCACTTAAAAAATGTTTATTTATTTATTTTGAGACAGAGAAAGAGCGCACGTGTGTGCAAGCAGGGTAAAGACAGAGAAGGGGAGAGAGAGAAAGACAGAGACAGAGAGAGATAGAGAGAGACAGAGAGAGACTGAGAGAGACTGAGAGAGATAGAAAGAGAATCTCAAGCAGGCTCTGTGCTGTCAGTACAAAGCCTGATGTGGGGCTCGATCTCATGAACCATGAGATCATGACCTGAGTCAAAATCAAGAGTCAGATGCTTAATTGACAGAACCATCCAGGTGTCCCTCTTATGGCACTTTTAAGGCAACTCTGTTCTAAGAGATTAAATTCTTAAGAACAGGATCTATGAAATGATCATCCTTGTGCTTCTAAGAGCCTATGACAATTTCTTCTACATAATTGAAGGTTAATACTAATTTGTCTTGATATTTTTGATATTTTAACATTTTGCAATATCTCTGAAACCTGGTTGTAAATTGTCTAAAGAAACTTATTTAGGAGGCAGATTTCCAGGCCCTGTTCTAGTCTAATAAATCCAAACCCTTGGAGTAGGCCTACAGATTCACCTCTTATATAGGCTTCTGAGTTATTCTGTATATAATTTATATACTTATTCTGTATATAACTTATACTAATTCTATACATAACTTCCTTATATGGATAAGCAAGTTTAGGTACTTACATATCCATTTTCTAATGATAATATTAAACTTTCATTGAGAGTCAGAAACCATTGTGTTTATCTGGCTTTTTTGAAATTTTGCTATTTTTAGTAGCCTAAAAATTTATACTTTTATAAAATCATCTTTATCCAAGTCCTTCTTTATTAAACTACCAAATCTAATACTGTCTTTAATCACTAAAAGATTTAAACAACAATAAAACCTCACATCATTTTATTTCACTTTAAAGTTCCTACTGCCGCTTTATATGGGCATTATATTTTATAATTGCTCATTTGTTTTTTACCAGTTCCATTATTTTATCTGCTTTTCAACTATTTTCTTTTCAGTCTTTTTCACAATCATCATAATATTTTCAAAATTCATTTTTATCACTGGGTTCTCAAAAGCCATCTTCAGTTAAAAACCCTTTTGATCTACTTTTTCAACATTAAAGTTATTTTCTAGCATTTGACAGTCATATTTTTTCTTATATTTATAATTTATTTCCTGGCTAGATCATCCATTTTCAATCTGCCAAATGGTGGCATTATTTCAACTCACAACAATAGCACGTAAAGTCCTGATTCCATTCTTAGATTTGAAATGATGCATAAAAATTACCTAGTGAGCAAATGTCTACAGTTTTCTCTCTTTCCCCTTTACAAAAGTTATATGCATTAGCACACCAATGATGCAATTTGATCCAAAGCACTTGACAAAAAAACATGATCAATAATGAAAGTAGTATTAGATCAAAACAAGCATCAAAATTCATTCTAAAGAACAACAGAAAAACAAATATATTGATTGATATAGTTTGATAAAACTCAAGTATAGTGAATCTATAATAATAACGAATGTTTGTGAGAAAAAGCACTCTTTTTAATAAATCTACAACAATCAATAATAGTTAGCATTGGTTCAAAGCCTATTTTGTATCAGAAGCTCTACAAAATTATGCCTAATTCTATTTACAGTAACTCTACCAGATTAAGTACCGCTACCTCCGGTTGATGGATATAGAGGTGTCTGTTAAATAATTTTTCAAAGGCATGTGACCAATTAGTAACCTACTCAGGTTTTAAGCCCAAGTCTACCAGTGTCCAAAGCATTTAACCACACTATTTTGCCTGACACTAAAAAAAAGACCCATCATAACCACTAAACTCCTAAGGGACCAGTTGTGCCCTGTTCCTTTCATTCAGCCACTTACCCTTCCTGGGTCTCAATTTCTTCTCAAAATGAAGATAGTGTATCAAAATTTCCCAAAGTTCCCTGCAGCACTGAAATTCTGAGATTGTAGTGTAGAGAATCTAAGTCTTTCTATTTCATCTGTTGTTTTCCTTTAGAGTGAACAACCATTACCATTTAACTGGTACTCTAACTTCCTTTGACTTTCTAACTCCTGCAACTTCTAAATCTTGTTTATTTCTATCACTGGAATTACTACATAAGAGAAAATGAAAATCTTGCCCAGCATGGCACTGACATATGGCATGTTTAGTTTCCACATCTAGAAAATTCAAGTCCTGGTTTTTTATGTGCTCCAATTAATGAACTCTCCTGCTGCTTTTGTGAAAACAATGATCTTGATATGACTGCACTGTTTGCCTCTTTGTTCCATTGGTTTCCTCACATGTATTATCTTTAAACTGACTTCTGTCAATGAGTTAAGTACAGTGTGATGGGATTCCTAATGAAAACATGAAACAACAAACTTTCCCATTATAAAAAGGACATGTTTTGCTTCGTATTAAATTCAAACCATTGTTCCTAAGATTAGCTAATGTATTTCATGTATTCATACATAAAATGACATATTCTGAGTGAAGGGTTTGATTAGATGTGTTTGCACATGGTTTTTGAGTTTATCTACTGATTTGAGCATTTAATTGGTTTTTTTTCTTACTATTTTTTGGTACAATCCTTAAAAATCATTGGAATGATATGGATTTATTGACAGTGTTTTACATTTTTAAAAAATGTTTATTTATTTATTTTGAGGAAGAGAGAGAGACCATATGGGGGAAGAAGAGAGGGAGAGAAAGGGAGAGAGAAAATCTCAAGTCGGCTCCATTCTGTCAGTACAGAGCCTGAAGCAGGGCTCAATCTCAAGAACTATGAGATCATGACCTAAGCCAAAATCAAGAGTTGGCTGCTTAATCAACTGAGTCACCCAGGTGCCCAAATAGTGTTTTACATTTTAATTTCTAGTCATATATTTGGATAAGATAATTATCATGGATGAAAGGAACATGACTTAGAACGTGGGAAAAAAACAACCACCATGTTTCTAAAGCATCAATAAGACACCATTTTTCTTCAATCATATTGCAAATCATATGGCAAAATACATAAAGTTAATTAACATCAAGTGGGACAAAAACAAAACAAAACAAAACTGATGTGTAGGAAAGTATAAACTATCATGAATGGGAGCATAAAGTGTTGTAGCCATTCTCCAGAACAGTCAGTCTCCACTAACTAAAGTAGAGTAGATACACATATCACATAATCCACTAATTTCATTCCTGGATAAATCCTATGGAAATTCTCACATGATCTCTAATGAACATGTTTGAAGATATGCATCTCAATGTTAATTGTGGCCATGGAAATTACGGACAGCCTAAGTTCATTACAAAGGAAATGAATAAGTTAAATTTGGTAGATACATATATGGTATATACCACGTACACATAATATGCAGCTGCCAAAGATATAGCAGTAAAAATAATAACACAGATAAATCTTTCAAGTAAGTTTGCATAAAAAATGGAATAAGGCCTATAGCCCAATAATATGTAAATAAAAATCATCTACATATGCAAATATATATGGAATGCTACATATTTTCACATGGATATGTTCACATTAATGATTTGTGTCAAATACATTAGAGTGAGAATCTATAAAAGGATGTAACAATGGAAATGAAGATCTAAAATAAGCATGACAAAAGAAAGGTCCCAGCAAATGCAATTCCTTAAAATGTAAAAATTGGCTCTTGAGCCAATACCTACAGAGCAGAAGACTGACTTGCCAGCTCCAAGCAATCAGGCAGGAAAGGTCACATTCTTCCTTCTTTTGCCTTTTTGTTCTATTCGGGCCCTCAAAGGATTGTACTGCTTACCCACACTCGGGAGGGCAAAACACTTTACAGAGTCCACTGATTCAAATGCTAATTTTATCCAGAAACCTCTCACACACACCTAGAAATAATGTTTAGCCAAATATCTGGGCACCTTATGATTCAGACAAATTGAATGGGGGAGGGGCAGAGAGAGAGGGAGACACAGAATCGGAAACAGGCTCCAGGCTCTGAGCCATCAGCCCAGAGCCTGACGCGGGGCTCGAACTCACGGACCGCGAGATCGTGACCTGGCTGAAGTCGGACGCTTAACCGACTGCGCCACCCAGGCGCCCCCATAACTGTATTTTTTAATGAAATTTAAGTTTTGTTCATTTTAAACATTTTGCCACCATGTTATTTACATGGTAAGTATTCTGTTAGAAAAAAATTTATCTTTGTTCCAAGAGGAACAGAAAAATCCTTGAAGCATGTCACAATAAACCTAAGACTTTAGTGTTGATACTAAACAAAGGAAAGCTGAGTCTTGGTAGTCAAGATAAGAATATTTTATACATAACAGTTTTACATAATAACAAGTAATTTGAAGACTTCCAGAGCAGGAAGGTCACATAAGCCTCCCTGTGCAACGTGGAAGGTCAGTAAAAAGAATGAAAGAAAGGACTCAGAATCCTGAATTTACCTGAAGGACACTGTATTTTCAACCAAAGGTCACTGAGTTGCCTTGACTTGACAAGATTAAATTTTCCTCTATGAAGCCAAAACAAGAGTTTATATGTTAAATTAAGTCTAGATATGGAATAATAAACATTATAATTTTTGCACATATGATGTTACTGTGCAAAATTCACACAGGCTAAATACATAAATAGCCTAATATCTTTAACTATTCAAGTTGAAATCATCTTCACAATGAACAATTACTGTAATGTAGAATTAAGAGGAAGCAGTTATTAAGGGGGAAGGTATGTAGCATTACTAGCACTCAATAAAGAAAAACTGGTTATTTCAAGTATTAATTTCAACCCAGATTCATCTAAAATGTTGCTACAAGCCAAGAATGTAATAGAATATTTTGGAAAATAATTATATGTCTTTTAATATTAAGTTTAAATAGATTCTTTTTTAGTATATGGGTAATATTTTTTTATTTTTAATTTTTTTTACATTTTTTAAAGCTTTTATTTAAATTCCAGTTAGTTAACATACACTGTAATATTAGTTTAAGGTATACAGGATAGTGATTCAGCACTTTCATACATCATGCAGTGCTCATCACAACAATTTTTTTTATTTTTAATTTTAATGTTAACATACAGTGTTATATTAGTTTCAGGTATATAGTCTGGTGGTTCACTATCTCATACTGTATGGGTAATATTTATACAGGTAAATACATATATTATTTTATTCTCAAAGGACATACAGCTGATTCATATCTGAGTTAAACCCTGAAATATCTTAAAACGTAGTGAGTTGAAAATTCCAAAACATAGCACATAGGTAAAAACACAACTAACTAATGTTGTGGAAAGTCCCATGAAAAAGGAACCACGTTATTACAGAATTGCAAGAAGACAAAGAATAAGAGAAATTATAACCCAAAAACTTCTAAAAAAAAGTAAATGTATTATTAAAAAAGAGTCCTTCTATGTAACTATATTTTAAACTGTGACAGTGCACCTATGTAAAGCAAGCATTTTGAATCATTGGCACGTCTTATATGGCAGTAAAATTGTGAGGATATTCATTACAACCAACCATAAAAAGCTCTAATGAAAAAAATTATGAATAAGCACTTAAGATATTAGAGAAGTGCATTATGTTAATATATTTCTCCTACTTTTACACAGAATGTAAAGGCTATAATCCATTCTTTAAAAGTAAGCCAGTAAATCAAAAGTCCTTCATTTCTAAATAAAGAAACAACATAGACGTTGTAAACTATGCTGAGAATCATTGTATATAAAATAAATATTTGGGATTAAATTCAGGTAAATTCTGAGGAAAGCAGATAAAAAACCTAATGATTACATTTGCTTTGAGTAAAATTATATTTATGAACAAAACATTTTAAGAAATATGGGGATTTTACTAATTAACTCATTTCTTATAATAAGATCATCATTCGGGTATGTCATATCAGAACTTGTGAATCTAAAAAGTCACAGGTGAATTTTGCAAAACTCTAATTAGAAAGTAAAAACATTTAGGATACAGGCTCAGGAACTTCATATTAAACAAAACAAAATAATAAATCATAGTTATTAAGAAATAAGGTAAAAAAGGACTTTTTATATGGTGGAAATTGAAGTTCTAAATGTTCTTGCTCTCCTATGGCATTAATTAATGTAGGAATTCTAGGATGTAAATAGATAAGTTATTTTACTAATAAGAAATTGGAGCACATAGAGTTGACATTTTTAGTGTTAATTCATGCAAAGAAAAAGGAAATTTTAAAGTGTAATAGTTAATTGGATTTTTTTCATTTTAATGAAGTGATTTGTACCGCAATGAAATGACTGAGTCTCAATTTTCGGATGTTATGCTTGAAGCCTCCATAAGATTGGAAATCATAAAGCAAAAAACATGTGACATCTGTTTCCAGTGTTCCTAGGATTTCTGCACCAAACCCCAATATTCCCACCACTCCCTCACACACTTCTGACATGCAGCAAAATAGAACTTAGAAATGGCTTAACACAGAGATCCTCAGAAATGTGTACAGATTTCCCAGGGCCCCAAAAGCAATGGAAAGTCACTCAGATCGTGGAGGGCCTCAGTCCAGGGGAGGTTGTTGGCCCTCACTATGAAAGAAACTAGAGGAGCGTCTGTGTGGTTCAGTCTGTTAAGCATCTGGCTTCGGCTCAGGTCATGATCTTGCAGTTTGTGGCTTCAAGCCCCGTGTTGGGCTCTGTATTGACAGCTCAGAGCCTGGAACCTGCTCCGGATTCTGTGTCTCCCTCTCCCTCTGCCCCTCACTAACTTGTGCTCTGTCTCTCAAAAATAAATAAATGTTAAAAAAAAATTAAAATGAAGAAAGAGACTACAGCTGAAGGAGAACCTTTAGAGGATGTAAGAACATGAGTGTTGGACAGAAGCTGTCCCCCGTGAAGAAATAAAGAGAAACAAACCTAGGATCCTCAAAATTACTTCCATTTTAGAAGAGCTATCCATACCACATTTTAAAGTCTGGCTTCCTCCTTGACCATTTGTCACCAGCAAGATCCAGCTTGATTGACCCCAAAACTTGACCTTTCCTGTCCACCTCCATGTATCCACCTGCCTTTGTCTCACATTTTCCTCAAGCTTTTCTTTCCAGTTTATCTTTCACGTCAGGCAAAAGATCCCACACACATAATATCTGGTGATGGGAAGAGAAACTACCCCACAAGCAATAATGACTGCCCCAATGAAGAACTCCAGCAAGCTCTGACCACCTAGACTGGTTTGACCTCAACAGGATTCACACCTGCACAAATGGATCATGGAATTACTGACAGTTACCTCTACCTTATTATAACGCCACAATATTCACCCAAGGAGGAGTGCAGGCTTCATTAACAAAACACAAAACCTATGTATAGGTATGTTTCCATAAGGCACGTGCACAAACTTATGCCAGCCTCTAAATACAATGACAAAGCTCCTGTTTCTGAATATTCATTCTGACCCTAAATAAAAGAAACCCACTCATCCCTGCTTGGGGGCCAGGGTTTTGGAAGTTATTCCCTGTGATCTCCTTATCTGCTGCAGTTTCCTTTGTGTGGACAACTCCATCTGGTGTAGTTCCTATCTATAATTCACCAAGGAGCAAACTCATTTACTTTGGTTACAAAATCTGATGACCCAGATGGGACTCGTCCTTCTGAGGTTCTGCCCTCCAGTTACCTGGGTTAAGCTCCTAGGACCGGATTCTTTGTCCGGGCCTAACTTTCTTGGTGCTTGTGCCTGCCAGCCTGGTGTGCGACCTCATCTGAAAGCCAGCAGCCGCTCTGACTACTTTTATGCAGAAGATTTCTCTTGGGATAAACTATCCCAAGGAATACATAGGTTTATGGCACAGCTTTATTTTATTATCCCAAGAAACATAGGTTTATGGCACAGCTTTTAGAGGTCAACTAGAGTTTCTCACAAAGTCTGAACAGGTCACATAACAGAATACTCTGAGGGAACTGAATACTCATTTGAATTGAGTCTAGAAATCCCCAGGTGACAGAAGGTCACACAACCCATGGGCTTGGATACCCCTGCCTGGTGAAAGGAGAGTGGTTTAACACAGACTAGTCTAGGATCTGGGAGGCTGAAATAAATCTCTGTCCCACCTAGCTGCTTGTTCCCTGTTTGTGTCTTCGCCATGGCTGCTTGTGCATCTCCTCCTTCCCTTACAGCCCAGGAGAAAAGAGGCAGCAAGCGAGCGACTCCCATGGTCACAGGAAGCATGCACTGCACGGGGACCACTTAAGAGCTCTCTTTAATTGGTTAAAAGGGATTTCCATGGTGTTGGTTATTTTTCCTCTCTCGCTTGTGATTTTATTTATTTGAGCCCTTTCTCTCTTTTTCTTGGTAAGTCTGGCTAGAAGTTTATCAATTTTATTGACTTTTTTCAAAGAATCATCTCCTGGTTTCATTGATCTGTTCTGCTGTATGCCGGGGGGGGGGGGTTGTTTTTGTTTTTGTGCTGTTTTGTTTTTTGGTTTCTATATCATTTATTTCTGCTCTAATATTTATTATTTCCTTCCTTCTTCTGATTTTAAGTTTTGTTTGTTGTTCTTTTTCTAGCCCCTTTAGGTGCAAGGTTACATTGTTTATTTGAGATTTTTCTTGCTTCTTGAGAGTGATGAAATAGCTTCTTAATGACATGGAAAGAGAATGTACTTTGCCCAGATGCATGAACTTTATTCAATCATTTACTCGATGAGCACCAACTCTGTGCCAGATATGAGTTTTATTTTTACTATAACTTTGAAAAGTAGAAGGCAGAAAAATTTAAGTTGTAACTCACAATAACTGCCTATTGCTAATAGAAGTATTTTGGGAGTAGCTGACAAAAATTATAATCTGCCATTGAGTAAAACACTGTGAGTTTGTGATTTTAGAGCTTAATTTAGTCATAGATACTTAAGTGTTCTCAGATTTTTGAAGGATAAGTTTAAAAACAAAGTTTCATGGAGGCCAAGGTGCCTCCCTCATTACAGACAAAATATCTGCCTTCATAGAGGTGGCAGGACACTAACAGATGCCTAGGCTCAAAATAGTGATTATTTAAAAAATGAAACAGATCTCTTTAATGTAATTTTAAGCAGAGAAAGAAAAAATTTTCAAAAAAAACTTTATGTGGACTTTATATAGACTTGTTTTATTTTTAATAACAATGGAGTAGATTCTATTGTAGAAAAAAGTTTAACATGAGAATTCCACTTTGTTCTTTCTTTAAGAAGAGTAAGTTATAGTCTAGAGCTAGCAAATTTATCCAGAGCAATAGTTGTCAACATTTAGGGATTACCTGAGAAGGTGTAAATAATAAGGAACTTCTCCCCAGAAAACAACATGATTACACATACATAGTTTTGCATATAATTTCAGGGATAAAGCGATTTCTGGACTCCCAAAGCCTACCCATGGGTCAGCTTAAGAGACCAGAGAGACTAGGAAAAGACTTATTCATGTGTCTGATGATGCTAATGAAACTGTATATGTTTATCCCACCCAACCAAGAAATAAAGCTCTGTGCAGACTACAATAATTATAACAGAAGTGACAGACCTAATACAATATGTATATTCTATAGCATATAGCATATAGTTTTCACCCAGAATAAACAAATTTAGGCAAGAAAGGAATTGACATCAGTGTAGAATTTTCCATAGGAATACTAGCCAAAAACGTCTTTTCAGAATTTGCATTTTCTATTAAAAAATATAAAATATGATATCTAATGTATAAAATGAGTAGAAAAAGAGAAAGTCTTCAGGTTATTATAAATGATTACTGGAAATTTTCAAAGTTCAGATTACATAAACATAAGGTGAAAATGAAAACAGCATTCAAAAATAGTAATTTAAGAGATTGTGGGGTGCCTGGGTGGCACAGTCAGTTGAGTGACTGACTCTGGCTCAGGTCATGATCTCATGGTTGGTGAGTTCAAGCCCTGCATCAGGCTAGCTGCTGTCAGTTCAGGACCAGCCTCTGGTCCTCTGTCTCCCTCTCTCCCTCTGCCCCTCCTGTTTGCTCTCTCTCTCTCAAAATTAAATAAGAACATAGAAAAAATTGCAAGTCCATTATCAGAGCATTTATATTTCACAATCTGATGGAAATCAGGAGAACAGCCAGAAATATATGAACCATGTGAAAGCATTACAGATTACTCTTGCCTTCAGTACAAGTATAGAAGTTTTGCTAAAAGCAGACAATATTAAAAATTCAGTTAGATAGTCAATATGAGTGTTGGAAAACAAATTAAACCTGTGCATGAATCCTTTCTTCAACATCATCACAATTGGTCATCCTACCTCTATTTGAACATTTCTCTATGCTTGAAAACTCAACATGGCAGCACATCCTATTCTCCAGGAAGTTCTTATAGTTAAACAGCCTTAAACTGAGCTAAAAGCCATTTCCACATAACTCCTATCCATTGGTCTTCCTCCTTTCCTCAGGGGCCACAAATCCAATTTATCTCCAGCCCATTTTAGAACTATTAATTATCCTAAGACATCTTTCCAGGCCAACCTCCCTCAGATCTTTCCATCATTTTTCATAAAGTTGTCAGTATGTTCCCCATTCTATGAACTCAAATTTGTGAATGCCCATTTTAGAGTGAGTACCTAGAACTGAATGCAATATATCAGAGATAATCCAGACAGAAAAGTGGAAATGAAATTAGCCTAAAGGTAAATCTATAAAAAAAAAGGTAAGCAAATAATAAGTATTTAATAAATGAGTAAATCAAACTATTGATTCATATTTATTTTGTAGACAAGACTGTCCCGTATGAATGAAGTAAAATTATGTTTTCTTGTCCTAAATATTAGTGATGGCATTTTAAAAAGTTAAATGTAGTACTTCAATTTATTTCAAATAAATTTCATCTTGTTAGATACAGAAGAGCTTTGCAGCATATAGAAATCATTTCAGATGCTGATTCTTCACTCAATATATTTTTTATACTCCCACATTCATGATTTATGCAAATTTAGCAAGAATTACTTGTACATTAGCATTCAAAGCAGTGATAAAAATCTTAAACTCAACAGTATACTGAGATGCCACCAGAGACCTATTTCCTATAGGCTATCAATGATATAATTAGTAGGACCTTTCAGGTATAATTGTTCCACTGATTAAGTATCCACGTAATTTATTATCAGTTTCCACACATGTTTTTTCCACAGGATATAATTTTGAAAAGTGTCAAATTGTTACTCACATCCAAATTTTCTATATTACTTTTTTCTACCACTTTAGTAACTAACTGTATCACACACACAAAGAAAATTCTATCAAAGTGTGCCTTTTTGGAAAACCCAACCCACCCTTCAGGAAGTTATTTCCTCTCTAAATACTCACATCTATTTACTTTTTAAATCTATCTTCAAAGCCTGTTGGACTAAAAATTTCACTCTCTTTTTTTAAAGTTTATTTATTTTTGAGAGAGAGAGACAGAAAGGGAGGGACAGAGAGCAAGCGGGAGAGAGAGAATCCCAAGCAGGCTCTGTGCTGTCAGCTCAGAGCCCAACACAAGACTTGATTCCGTGATCCATGAGATCATGACCTGACTGAAATCAAGAGCCAGACACCTAGCTGACTAAGCCACCCAGGTGCTCCCAAATTCCCCTCTTTTGGATAGCATCTCTGGGTCTTCATTATACTCATTTTGACAATTCAAAGGCTTTTTTCTTTACACTGAAAAAGCACTTCACTACTTACAAGTAGACCAGGGTAGATAGATAGATAGATAGATAGATAGATAGATAGATAGAGATAGAGATAGGTAGATAGATAGATAGATAGATAGATATAGATATAGATATAATCGTTTATTATTTCTCTATTATTGGGGGAGGAGTGCTTACGAAAACTGACATTAATGTCACAGTCTTATTCATCCTGTCAATTGTCTTTTAGACTCATGTGTGCCATAGCAGACTCTCTCAGAAATAAAACTTATGAAGACAATACTGTAAATGGCATGGATTACCTGGTTTTGTGCATATAGGTAGGATTTACCAAATACAGGATCTATATTTAAAATATCTTTGAAAAGATTCTCTAAATGTGGATTACTTAAAGGTGACAAAATGAATTGTTAGGAATGATTTATTCTGCCATTGATAGTAAGAACTACATATCATTTTTCAAGACTATATACAGCAAATAATACAGGGATTATAGTACCAAGCTTCAGCAAGTATTCACAATGGTATTACTGGTAATCTTTACCAATTCAGAGTAAAAGAATCACCTGTTCTGCTCCAAATTTTCTAATTCCAAGACTTTTTTTTCCAGTGCTATCTGGGCATTGTTATCTTACTTTTTGATTCAGATCCTTTATTATTAATTTCTCTTTATAATTAATCAAAGTACATTCTTCAAGAACTGACTTTTCACCAGTTGATCAATTCATTCATTCAACTGATATTTATCAGACATCTGCTCTTCCTGGACACTGTTCTAGGCTCTAACTGCAGAAAAAGACAAGTCAAATTCCCTCCTCTCCAACTTATATTTTAGTGGAGAGTTTGCCTTTTGCACTCAGCAGAGATAATGATAAGCACCATGGAGAAATACAACAGGAGGGTCACACAGTAGGGATGAGAGTGGAGCTCTTTATTTAGACCAGAAGACCACTCTGCAGAGATGGCATGTGAGCTGAGAACTGAATGAAAAGATGGAGTAAAGGATGTAGAGATTCGGGGGAAGAAGTTTCCAAGTGAAGGAAAGGACAAGTAAAAAGAAAGTTTGGCATATCTAAAAGGAGAAAAGAAAGATGATTCACCTGGAGTATATTGGAAATGAAAGTGAGCCATAGGTAATGTGCAAATCAGATACAGTCATATAGACCATATTAAGTATATGTTACTTTATTCTAATCCTATTACATAGAAGGGTGTTAAGCAGAATAGTGATATGACCTGGTCAGTAATATGCTATGATTTAATTATTACAGAACCATTATGAAGGCTGGATGAAGAATAGAAGAATGCAAAAAAAGCTAAAAGGCTTGGTGAGTATAGAACTATAGAGAGAAGGGTCAGATCTGGAATGTTTCTGAAGGTACTGCTAGCTTGATTACAAAACAGATATGGGTGTGAGGAAAATAGAGGATCCAACAAGGCCTTCTAAGTGTTTGACCTAAGTCACTTGGTGATAGATGTTGCTATTATTGAGATAGTGAAGACTGAGAGTTGGAAATATGCATAAGAAATCAAAAGTCCTATTTTGGATGCATTTAATATTGATATCCCACTTATACACCTGGCAAATATTTCAAATAGAATTTGAGTTCAAAAGATGTCTAAAACATCAACATAAAAATGATACTTTAAGCTACCCAGGATTACATGAGGCGAGATAGGAAGAGCATTCAGATAGAAAAAGAGGAAATGGGAAACAAAACTGAGAGGACAAAGAAGGAGGAACCAGCAAAGGGTACCAAGGTGATGAGTGGCAGTGGGGTAGAATGAGACCCACAGAGGGTGGTATCCCAGAGGCCTGGGGATGACAGTGTTTCAAGAAGGGCAGGGTCAAGTGATAAAGCTACTGAAAGGCTGAGTAAGATGAAGACTAATAGTTGAGCAGTGGGTAAAATGGAGGCCCAAGTTGGTCTTGACGAGGGTTGTTTCAATGCAATGGGGGAAGGAACTAGAATCAGAAAGGATTGGGTTAAAAAAAATAACTGGTGAGGAGAGAAGGTAGTAAGTGCCCCTTTATCTGATTTGCTCCACAAAATACTGACTGTGAATGTGGGATCCTCTAGGTCTTTGTTGCCAGTTCAGTGCTCTCTGCATATTATTCACCTGGTGGATTAAAGAAGGGGAATTTTAGATGTGATTATATAGTATGAGTTAGTTCCTGCCTAGACTCTGAAATGAAAATTATGAAGATTATGCAGAATTATATGTTTACATATGTAACTTGTTTGTTTTACTTCTATACCTATATATTTACATATATGCTTGGTTGTTTTACTTGAAATAAAAACAAATATTCTCTAGATTATTTATCTCAAGTACAACAGGCATCACACAAACCAGAATTTTAGTACCAAGCCAATACTACTAGTAATATTATTCAGTCCGTAAACCACAAGGTATTTAATTGTATTAAGAATATCGGGGATTATGTTGTCATGTTACTATCACTTACCAAATTTACTCACATTACTTTTCTATAACAAAAAATTTTTTTTTGTCTAAAACAAAACTATAATGCAATTCCCAGACTCTCAGTCTGCACCAACACTTTATTAATTGTGGAATTCACATCTACACATGAAGCTACATGGCATAATTAATAAACTAGTGAGGAAGTCATGTGGAATCTAAGTCTACCAGAATATCTTCCCTCTTTAAGCAATCCCAATAATTATTGAAAAATATTGTTAAGAACAAAGTACTGCAAAAAATGTTACTGATATCAGTTAATAACGGCCAATATGAACACTTATTATTTAAGTCACTATTCCTAAAAATATCAATATGTTTAATCCTTAGAACAAACTTATAGAGTAGTACTATTATCATTTCCATTTTAAGGGTAAAGAAATGTAGGCACACTGAGTTTAGTAACTTGCCCAAGTCACAAGTATGGTTATTGCGGCTACACACCCTTGGGTCTTAATGACCTTGCTATATTATTGAAGAGTCCTTTCTTAAGAAGAAAGATAGCGGGTGACATCAGCAAGATGGCAGAGTAGGAAGCCCTGAACCCTCCTCTCCCACAGAAGCAAGCCAATTCAGTAACTTCCAAGTTAGACTGACCTGGGAAACAGAAAGGAGAACAGATTAGGTAACATACTGAAAATGCAGGCACTAAATGAAAGCTCTTGCCACCTCTCCCCTCCCAGTTCCAGAATGCCAACAATCATGCTTATACTATATTCACTTTCCTATCTATACTTAGCTCCACCTCAAGCAGGAGATTCAAAATCTCTTGTCTGAAAAATTAAACTATCTAAAGAAACACCTACAGATACTGACATCCAGGGCTTTCCAACAGAAAACTGGAGATCGTTCACCAAAAGCAAGCTCTGCCCAGTCTCCAACCCCTGCCAGTGCACACAGAGTTTGTCATCAGCTTATTAGTGGCTTAGTTCTAAATTACAATTAGTGGCCAAGGCTACCAGACATTTGGGAAAGGCTCTAACAAGTATAGATTGCTATTTAAAACAAACAAAACAAAAACACATTCAGAGAAAACAAAATAGCAAAAGCTAAAATAACTAAAAAGCGTAATAAAAATTCACGAGAGGATTTGGAATGTATAATAGAAGAAATCCTTCAAAGGTGGAGGGGAGATCAAGATAAAAAATAAAAGAGAGCATTAATCTAGAATGTAACTATTAAACCAATAGGAATTTCAGAAAGAGAAATAGAAAGAAAGGGAACCATTAAAAGAATGAGAAAATAATATTTTCCAAAACAACTTCAAGACTCGAAGAAAATGTCTAACCAAAGGCCCAAACAATTTTAAGAAAATTAAACAAAAAAAAACCCTATATTGAGACACATTATTATACAATTTCAAAATAATAACACAGCCCTAAAAGCTTCCCAACAGAGAAGCAATGTCATACAGAAAACATAAAAGTTGCCAATCTCTTCAGAGTTTTCAAAAGCAACACTACAAGCTAGCAAAAGACAAAGCCATGCTTTCAAAATTCTGAGTGAAAATGAGATTCAGTATAGACCTCTTCCCCTATTTAAACTACCAGTGAAGTAGTGAAGTGAGTAAAGACATTTTTCAAATTTGTTTTTAACATTTATTTATTTTGAAAGACAGAGAGAGGCAGAGTATGAGCAGGGGAGGGGGAGAGAGAGAGAGAGAGAGAGAGAGAGAGAGAGATACAGAATCTAAAGCAGGCTCCAGGCTCTGAGCTGTTTGTTAGCACAGAGCCCGAAGCGGGGCTCGAACTCAAGAACTGCAAGACCATGACCTGAGCTGAAGTCGGACGCTCAACCGACTGAGCCACCCAGGCGCCCCAAAGACATTTTTCAATATATAAATCTTTGCATATTTATGTCCCATGGGCTTATTCTCAAGAAACTACAAGAAAAACATGTGCCACTAGGAGAAGAGTAAACCAGGAATGAGAAAAATTAACACAGGAACTAAGTGGCAAAAATTCCCAAGACAAATGCTAGGCAACTGCCAAAAACGGAAACCCTTTAGCTGGAAGAGGAGGTCAGAGAGTTCCAGGAACATGCCTTCAGAAAGTTAACTGAACTGATAAATCTTTTAACAGACAATCCAAATGGAAATTTGGATTGGGAAATATTTTACAGAGAAGATGTGTAAATGGTTATTCTAATAAAATAATGGGACAGTTATTAAAAATATCACATAAGAAAATAAAATCATAGAAACTGTTTGGAACAAAAATGGATGATGTTTAAATTGTTATGTCAGTGGCAGTAAATATAGTTTTATCTAACAATTCATCTGTAATTATATTGGAATGATATGGTTAGATGAAAAGGAGGCCTGAGTTAAAATACTCATGTAACATAAAATGAAAAAAAAATAGATACTAAAATTGATTAGTCAATTGAAAAGATGGAAAATGAGATAATAGCACAGGATTATCACTTACTATACTGGTAAATCCTAAGGAAACATCTAACAGGATAGAAGATGTTTGCTTCTGGAGAGATGTGGTGAGGGGTAGTACTGGTTGGTGACCAGGACTGTTATTTTTTACTATAGTGCCTGTAGTACAAAATATTTTTTTAATTAAAAAAAATTAAATTTAATGGCTTTTTTTTTTCTTGCTTTCAAGCAGCCCCTTTCGGGCGTCTGGGTGGCTCAGTTGGTTAAGCGTCCAACTTCAGCTCAGGTCACCATCTCACAGTTTGTGGGTTCGAGCCCTGCGTTGGGCTCTGTGCTGACAGCTGAGTCTGGAGCCTGCCTCAGATTCTGTGTCTCCTTCTCTCTGTGCCTCTCCCCTGGTCACACTCTGTCTCTCTCAAAAAAAAAAGAAAGAAAGAAAGAAAGAAAGAAAGAAAGAAAGAAAGAAGAAAGAAAGAAAGAAAGAAAGAAAGAAAGAAAGAAAGAAAGAAACATCAAAAAAACCTTGAAAGCAGACTTATACTTATAGCTGATAAGGATGATATATATCAAAGGCCTTGGGCTGTCAGCTAAAACACTCAAAAGAGCAAATTATTCAGCACCCACTATGAGACTACCCAATGTGATCAATGCTAGTTTTCTCAAAGCAATATTACCCTAACTTGCATAGTTACTGCGTGTAAGTAAAAGTCTCTAAGAATTTAACTAAATTGACATAACAAATTCCACTGAAATTTAGTCATTTAAAATACATAAAATATTATATGAAAATTATAATTTCATAATGTAAATAGGAAAGGTCCTTTGTCTCTCATCAGATTTATTATTTATAACTTTAATGTTTAATGTTCAATTTACATAATATTTACATATATTTTATGACCTTAAGGAAACATAAAGAAAAAAAATGTTTGGCCTTTCCACCCAAAAGCAAATTTGACTTGGAAAGACACTATGTTTTTCATAAACAGCTTAATGAGACATTTTGCATGTCATGCATACAACACAGATACTGTGAACTAATGGTTCTGGATAGTAATCCTAATATCCATCTGTTAGTATGTTAGTAGAAAACAATCTCAGAATGTTTGGGCTCTATTTTAAATGATGAAGAATTGAAACTTGGGACAAATTTTGAAAATAATTTAATGGTTTAATGTCTTGTGCATCAAAATAGCTAAAGAGGCTTTTAATTGATTTTTAAGAAAAATACTTTTTTCAGTTTTACTTCTTTGAACACCAAAACTTAAAGCGATAATCAAACATATGACTCTGCGGGCTTGGCAAATAAATTTACTTGGTTGCGCATGTTCATTCAGGTTGAGGCACTAACAAAGGCAGGTTTTTAAATCAGTTCAATTTTTTTTTTCTATGAAATCCATGAGGACGTTTTAGTGCTCTTAAAAGCTAGATTCTGATAACTGTGGTTGAACTTGCAGTAAAATGAAAAACTCCATATCCCGTTCTAACTCACTCTCCAAAGGCAATAGCCAATGGGGGGATGTGGTTGACTGTGTCAATAATGACCAAACTGCAGACAACTGAAATATCTTTTGATGTGGACTACATTTCAATTCAGTTTTTCTCTAAGTAATTTTTTTAAGGATTTGTATCAAGATGAGGAAAAAAAGTTTTCTGCCTTATATAGATTTCACTGAATCCAGCTAAAAGTTAAGCAAAATTCTTTCTTCTTATTCATCATAAAAGCTTAACTGTTATGTGGCCCCCAAGTGGCATATAAAGTCAAAGATAACTTTTAGCAATGACATAGCTTATAATTTAGATTAGAAAAAGGTAATTGCATTATTCCATCTCCTCTGTTTCTTCAAGGAAGAATTTAGTCCCTATTTTGCATTAAAAAATAATACCAGTACTTTCCTATCAGCAATTTATGTGGAAGTCTCTTTCTTTTTAAAAATACTCTGAACTCCATGTCAACCCATTTTAACACTGATTTGATTGGCTTCTAATATATGAAAATGGATTATCAATAATAAATATTCATGGTAATTATTAATATGTCATCTGAATTGGATAACTTTGGATTGACATTATAATTCTTAGCTTTCTGAGTTAGCTAATAATAAATAAGTTAGGAAATTTAATATATGCATACCTTGGTTTCCTGTTCCTATAATAAATCTTTATCTGACGGAAGCTAAGAATGATGTTCTGGGAAATATTGTGGAAAATTTACCTTGTCTATGTTTTGTAACCAATTTGGTTGATTCTAATCACTCATTACGTACTGGGAAGTTCTATAGATAATACGTTCACTTTTATAGGAGTACTACATTTTTAGCTATGGTAAAGAAAATTTGAAAATACCACTTTATCAATTAGTGGGTTGATTCTAGTAATAATTTTCTCTAAGGACAACCTAACTAAAAACTACAATCATGGCTTTTAAACATTGTTAACTAGATCTTTAAAAATATCGCATCTCGGGGCACATGCGTGGTTCAGTCAGTTGAGTGTCCGAATCTTGATTTTGATTCCAGTCATGATCCATGGTTGTGGGATTGAGCCCGCATTTGGCTCCACACTGAGCATGGAGCCTGCTTGGGATTCTTTCTCCTATCTTCTCTCTGCCAGTCTCCCACTTGCTCGCTCTTTCTTTCTCTCTCAATAAATAACTCAAAATAAATACAGCAACTTTAAAAAATAAAATATTACATTTAAAATAATAATAAAATATCAAATTTATCAGTACAGACTTTATATTCAAGTGCATTAACCCACAATAAATTGCACATGGATTATTGGCTGAAAAATTCAATTGTAGCTAGAATATCATCAGTTCAGTGTCATGAACCTGTGTCCTGAGAACTGACAACTAAATTTATATTCTTTTGTAAATTAGCTTGTACATATATTTTTAATAAGTTCTACCATCTTTATTTTAAATTCATCAACACTTTTGAGAAATATCCAATGGAAATAAAAAGCTAAAATAAATACTTATCCAATTTTAAAAGAAACTTCTAAAAAACTTGGGTTTTTATTTCTATTGACTATGTCTCAAAAGCATTTTTAAAAACTGGGGGCGCCTGGGTGGCTCAGTTGGTTGAGCGTTGGACTCCTGATTTCTGCTCAGGTCGATCTCATGGTTTATGGGTTTGAGCCCTGACTCCAGCTCCACACTGGAGTGGAGCAACAGTGGAGCTTCCTTGGGATTTTGTCTCTCTCTCTCTCTCTGCCCATCCCCCACTTGTGCTCTAAACAAATAAATAAATGAACAAATCAAACATCTGAAAGAACTTCTGGTTTTAAAATATTTGATCTCTGTCATCATTGTTTCCAGAACTTTGCTCTCAATGGTCTCCATTTTCTGTACATTTTCTGTGACAGATTATAAACACGACCATATTCTTTATTCTTCCCTGTATCTACAACCTTTGAAGCCTTTAAATCTCTACCCCTTGAATCTGAGCTGACTTTGTGGCTTGTTTTGGTAAATAAAGAGAGAAAAAGTAGTAATTTTAGCAGATCCACAACTAGACCTCCAGAGGCCCTGCATGCTTCCTTCTCTGTTGGAACTCTGTTTAGCCACCATATGAAGAAGCCTGGGCTGGTTTGTTGTATGATAAGAGACTGCATGGCTAAACTAGAATTGAGTCAATCTAGTTGTCCTAACCAAGGCTCTAGACATATGAGAAAGTCCAGCCAACATCAGCAAAGTGACTCACCTAAGGATGCCTGAAGGAGCCCAGCCAAGAGAAATTGCCCAGCTGAGCCCAGCCTAGACCGCCATCCAGGAAAGTCAGGAGCTAAAGAAATGGTTGCTGTTTAATGCCACTAAGTTTTAAGGTGGTTTCTTGCATTATACTATATAATTAATGCAGTTAGGCATTGCAAAGTCTAAATAGATTTGGGCTACGAATTGATACATCACTATGAAATGTGATTCTCTAACATATGCCTTTCATTTAAGAATGATTCCTGTGTGAAGCATCAATAAGATACATCTCTTCTCTTGTCAATATCTAGAATTATGCATGCTACACAATGCTGTAATTGTTTTACTGAAACCCAGAGGATCATTCTCCTATTACTCACTCATTCTCTCTTCCTTTTCATTTCTATTCTACTCTCTTTCTCCACTCAAAACAATGCATAGCCAACTCATGGCTCAAATGGCTCAAACTAATGATAGAGATAGTTTATTCCTCCTATTGGCAAATTAGGTTATTTACTGACTTATGTAGAAATCTGTCAAAACACCAATTTCCAGACTTTCTCTCCATCATTCGGTGCAAGATTTTAACAATGTGCCACTTTTTCTATTTTGCCTTCCATTGTTCATTAGGGATTTAATAAAATGTTAAGAAATGATGATGGAAAGTTCCAATGGTTTTCCATTATTTTCATTTAGTAAAACAATCTGAATGGAACAGAGATTGACACTCTGCACTTCAAATAGTTTTTCAGCAATTTCTATATAATTGCATTGCCTGAATGTACTAGACGTCTCAGAAACTATTTACTTCTTTGAGACATATTTCAGAACACGCACTTTTTAGTTAATCTGTGTTTTCCATTGAGTTTTTAAACATTTAGTTACATCAATATGCTATTATAAACAATGGAATCTCAAAACTAGTATGCAATTTAATATAAGATTATGTTATGACTTCAATCATATTTTACACATATATTTTCTTCATATGTATCTCCATTATTTGAGGAATCAAACTGACTTTTCCTAGCCATGATTTGCAATATTTGTTTGCTAAACGAAACTAAATCATAGGATTTAAATAATGGATGGCTGACCTAGTGCAAATATTCTAAATGGCTGCTATGAGTTGCAGTTTAAAAGAAGAAGAACTCATATTTGAATAGGTTAATTTATCTAACAAAGATTTTTGAGTACATAGATTACTGGGGATACAAAGACAGAAATTTATTTTTTCTTTGAGATGCTCACCTTGTGAAAGAAGAGACAAAACACATGAACAGAAAATCCTATGTCATGGTATAAGAAGATTGAATAAAATTAATCAAGAGTAAAGAGAATGGAGTAACTCTCCTGAAAAAGTTAGTAAATCTTCACAAAAGAAGAAACTTTAGAATGGATTAATTCTTTGATTTGTCAGCCACAAGGGAGAGGGAAAAGGCACAGATATATAGGCAGAGGAATTGTTTTAATCACCTTCCATTCACCCCATTGGTCACAGAGTGAACAACTAGGGGCTGTGGCAGGCAGGCTTTGTTGTATCAAGAGGGTAAGGTACTCCTCGGGGTTCCTGCAGGACAGTATCGTTGGCTTGTTTGAATAATTTCATGGCTACTACTCAGGGATAAGGAAAACTACATCTAGTCCTTTGATAATATGGTTGTTTAGTCAGAGAACCTTATCTGTGGGAACAGAATAAGGAGGGAAACTTGCAGTTAGGTCATTAGAGACCTTCCTGATTTTACCAGATGTCAAGTCAGCACATAATTTTGAGTCTTTATGTGTTATACCACAGGAAAAGAATGTAAAAGTGATAGAATTCTGAATATCCTTTATGTTTTATACAAATGGTGAGAAGTTCTGTATTAGGACATGGATGGGTAGAAGGTGACAAGGACGGAAAGTTTGCACATATATTTGGTATCTCTGACAGATTTTTAGGAGAATAGCTATTCTATCTTATTCAAGATTGTGTACCTACAACCTAGAAAGATACTTGACACATACATTTCAAAAAGTGATTTGAGGGGCACCTGGGTGGCTCAATCAGTTAATCATCCAACTTCATTTCAGGTCATGAGCTCCCTGTTCGTGGGTTCGAGAGCCCCATGTTGGGCTCTGTGCTGACAGCTCAGAGCCTGGAGCCTGCTTCAGATTCTGTGTCTCCCTCTCACTCTGCCCCTTCCCCACTCGTGCTCTGTTTGTCTCTCTCTCTCTCTTTCAAAACTAAATAAAACATTAAAAAAAATATAAGGTGATTTGAATGAATTAATAAAATAATAGTTTGTGGTAAGACTTCTGTGGGTATTGAGATATACAAATAAATAAAACCTGGCCTTCACTTACAGGTATTTTGTCTGGCAAAGACAGAACAAAAATATAGTCAAATAAGTTAAGTTGACTATTAAAATTATACTCAAGTATTATGTTTGGGGCAGATTTTAAGGACTTCATGGGCTAAATTACACTTAAGATTTAATTCTCTAGTCAAAGGAGAGATGAGACAGAATTTTAGGGATAATCATGACACAAGTGTATTTGTTATTTAAGTGGCAAGCTCTGATGGAAAAGGGGCAGTGTGAATGAATTGGGAAGAACCTGAAGGTTGAGACCACAGTTATAGCAGTCAAGAAGAGACATTATGGGGTGAAGTAGTATGGGGCAAATGATATATTTGAGATAATTTCAAATTTCTGTGACACAGAGAACATACAGAAAAGTGGTGATTGGCATATAGGAATCTACCTCCTAGAATATGAGCAAAGAAAAACTGATCTGACTAGAAAGATCTCAGAGTTTTTTATTTTGAGGCCCCGTGTAAAAGAATGCAGGTATGAACATTGTAATACTTGGATAATGAATATAGAGCGACAGAACTTTCCATTTCAAGGTACAGAATGCCTGGCAGGCAAGTATTTGTGCCCTTAGCAAAAACCAAAAACACTGTGTTTATTTTTAAAAAGAAAGAAACTGAGTAGGAGAACCATGCGTTTTGCCTTAGCAAATGCCCGCAATCTGAAATGTGAGATTTTCCCAGTCCAGCCTCGCACCAACTCATGTTGGAGATAGGAGATAGACACCAGACAGCACCTCTACTAAAATCATTTTGAATTACAAATGCACACGCAAGAAATACAAAACACTGAAGATAAGTCATACTATAAATGAAAAGATTAAAATAAAACAAACATAGCAAACAAACAAACAAAAAACAATGACTGCAGATCCTATAATGACAATCCAGGAAACAGAAAATAATTATTTAAAAGGGTCTTAAAGTCTTTTATGAGAAATTCTACAGTATATCCACAAAAACAAAGATAAGGTGTAGGAAGTATTTAAGAAAACAAGAAAGAGCTAAAAAAAAGAAATATTGTCAAATAAAAATTTAATTTAAATGTTAAAACATAGGGGCACCTGGGTCGTTCAGTCTGTTGAGCGTCTGACTTCGGCTCAGGTCATGATCTCATGGCTTGTGAGTTCAAGCCCCGTGTGGGGCTCTGTGTTAACAGTTCAGAACCTGGAACCTGTTTCAGATTCTGTGTCTCCATCTCTCTCTGTCCCTCCCCTGCTCACACTTTGTCTCTTTTTCTGTCATAATAAATAAACATTAAATTAAAAAAATTTTTGATGTTGAAACATAAAATCAAGCAAGATTACGAAATGGAAAATACAAGTTTAAAAGGATTTTCCAAAGATGAATAGGCCCAACTGAGGAGTCCAACATCAAAATAATAATGTCAGAATGAGAATACTGAGGGAAGAAAATTTCAACAAAATAATACAAAAGATTATCCTAGAATTGCAGTTGATATTATATGAGCCTTTAGATTAGAAATGCCCACCGTGTAACTTGTAAATTAAATAAAGAAAATAAAGACAGCAAGACTGATTTCATCTCCTTGGGATATATATCTAGAAGTGTGATTGTTGGATCATATGGTAGTTCTATTTTTAATTTTTTGAGCAACCTCCAGACTGTTTTCCACAATGGCTGCACCAGTTTGCATTCCCACCAACAGCACACCAGTATTCTCTTTTTGCCACATTTTCACCACCACTTGATATCTCTTGTTTTTATTGTAGTCATTCTAACAGGTATGAGGTCATATCTCATTACGGTTTTGGTTTGCATTTTCATGATGATTAGTTATGCTGAATACCTTTTTATATACTTGTTGACCATTTGTATGTCTCCTTTGGAGAAATGTATATTCAGATCCTTTGCCCATTTTTTGAGTTATAGGAGAGCTCCTTATATATTTAGGATAGTAACCTCTTAGGTATATTGTTTGCAAATATTTTCTACCATTCCATAGGTTGTCTTTTCATTTTGCTGTTTCCTTTCTTGTTCAGAAGCTTTTCATTTGATATATTATAATACTACATTGGTCTATGTGTCTGTTTTTATGCCATTTCCACACTGTTTTGATTATCATTAGCTCTGTCACATAATTTGAAACCAGGAGTATTTTTCCAGCTTTGTTCTTCCTGCTCAAGTTTGTTTTGGTGATTAGAGATCTTTTGTGGTTTCATATGAAGTTTTGGATTGTATTTTCTATTTCTGAAAAAAACGATGCCATTGGAATTTTGATGGGGATTGCATATACAGTAACCTAAAAACTAAATTAGAAAGTTAGCCACCAACAATAATCCTTATGTAATGTTACAAGATACAAGAATGAAGGAACCGGTGTTTATATGTATACCATATAATAAACAAAGAAGGCAATACATATAGCTGTAGCAATCTCATTTCTGTAACTAGCCATAAGGCTGTGGTTGATATAACTTCCTTCTTCCACAACACATTCCATATTCCCTTGGCAGTAAGTCAGAACTTTAGTCAGTTGGAATTCTTTCCCTGGTCATCCCTAAAGGGTCTGAAACCTCAGTAGCCCTGCTCATTTTGGATTACTGTATTTTTCCATTGATTTTTATTAAAAGATATGGCACCCCAAAGGATTCCCTGGGTTCCAGACATTCTCCTCCCTGCCCACTTGTGTAGCAACATGATTTCCCTTGATGACTTGAACCAAACACCTCAGCCAACATCGTAATTCCCTAAAGTGTCAGTCTCAACTTACAATTTAAATGGAATCATTGTATATCCCCTACGGGAAGTTTTTTGTTTGTTTTGTTTTGCTTGTTTTGTTTTGTTTTTGCCTTGGGAACTAAGATCTCTAAATTAGCAAAGTTCAGGGGCGCCTGGGTGGCTCAGTCAGTTAAGTGTCCAGCTGCTGCGGCTCAGGTCATGATCTCGTAATTATGAGTTTGAGCGCTACATTGGGCTCTGTGTTGACAGCTTGGAGCTTGGAGCTTGCTTTGGATTCTGTGTCTCCCTCTCTCTCTCTGCCCTTTCCCCCGCTTGCGCTGTCTCTCTATCTCTCAAAAATAAATAAACATTTTTAAAATAAATAAATAAATTAGCAAAGTTCAAAGTTGCAAGGATGCAGCAAAAGTTCCATAAATAGATTATTAAGTATAATAGTGAAAGGAGTCACTCCCATTTGAACCCTGGAGAAGGAATAAAGCAGTTGGCTTTGATCAATTTTTTCTATTAATTGTAGAATCAAAGGGGAATAACTTGGAGGAGAGAAAGAAGATAGGCAATGTGGTCTATTAACATAAACAACCTGATTTTTGGATCTCCTAGTAAATAAGCTAATGGCATTGGCTAGGAAGAGAATCTTTTTCTGGGGGATATTTTTACCAGGATGTTCTTATCTCTAGTTTAGAACTGTTTATGGTACAACAATTTATGAATTCATGAGTCCTGGATTGGCTGAAAATGACACATAAGCCTTAGTACAGTATCAGGTGGAAAATGGAGATACTACACACTCTAAACATTCTCTGCTATGTTATATGAACTGCTAACCTCATTGGAAACATCATCTATTTCTCTACGCCATAAAGAATATGCCTGATGCTAGAAAGAATAACTTAGGAACTACACAGAATATAACAGACTTTTTCTGCTACATCTGTGGCTTTTGATTCCTTGTAACCTTAAAATTATTAGTAAAGCATGTTACTGAGTAAGATCTCTGATTAGTAGAAGCCTGATTTGATAATTCAATCCTGTGTATTAGTTCACTGTCCTTGATTCTTGAACCCATGTATTATGGCCATGGGAGAAATAACACCATATGTTGGTCACTAATTCAAAGATCATCTACAATCAACTCATACATCTACATAAACAAGTTTGTTTTCAAGGTGGAAAGCTTTTGTAGACATTTGTAGACATTTCTAAATGAAAATTTGTAGACATTTTCTAAATGAAATAAAGTTAAATTTATAATATATTAAACTGGAAGATATTGGATAAACTAGTAAAACTCAACTGCCATCCTACTTCCCTGAAATCAATGTAAAAAAAATAGGAGAAGCACAATATATCTTCTGAGCAGAGAAAGTAGCTGACAGCAAGTTCTGTGCCCTAGGACTTGACTCTGCTCGAATCCTCTGGGATTATTTTATACCAACCTGTCTAAAAATGAAGACCCTGAGATTATTGAGGCAAAACCAAATGGCAGGTATTCAGATTTTGATAAATGGTCACCTGTCACCCATCAATTCTTTCTAGGAGCAATACATGGGTTAGGTTAAGAGTCTGTTGATATGTTCAAGCATCCCTCAGGGTAAAACCTGTTTCTCATAAATGAATGGATAGCTCACAGGAGTCATGAATAAATTGACCGATTTAGTAATCATGTCATATATGCACATGAAGAACTATGGTTTAATCAGACCCATTGATTTTTAAAAAAAAATAATCCGTAGGTTTCCACTGAGAAATATTCACCAAAAAAATATTCCCAGTATTGTATTTGATTAGCCATAGTAACATATATCAACAATGACCTCTGTTTTTCTCAGGCAGTAGCTTTTACCTACAGTACACATATCTGAATGGGAGAAAGCCAGAGGAAAATTGTGTTACAGAAAGTGGTATAGCAGGACACAGAGATCTGTCAATTGAAATCAATGTTGTTTGTAGACCTTGAGTGATTAGCTATCACTCAAGGATCCAAGTGTAGAAAACGAGTCAACAGTGCTTATATTGTCACTGATTCTACTGTCAAATCCAAGGCTAGCAATTACAATTCCCTATAATGTACAGAAGAAAATATGCAAAGAATCTGACTCTGCCTTAGTTAAAGTTTAAGACAAGAAATAAACTTGTGCTTTAAAGAAAGAAGAAGTTTAGTCAGAAAATTAGGTACCTAATCATTGCTGGAAGAGCCTAAGGAGCAGACTCTAGGCTAGACCTCTTGAAAAACAACCAGAACAACATGGAACTGATTCCTTAAAGCTACCAACACACAGAAATTGATATCAAAAACCCACAATATCAGCCATGAACACTTTTCATACCTAGAAAAAAAAATGAAACTTGAAACTAGCCTCCAGAGTTTAGAAAGTACAGGCAAGGACCCTCATCACTGCTGACACTGATACACTGAAATTTGGAGGTGGCCACTGTGTTGTTTGCAAGCCAGCCCCAGGTTTCCAGGGACTTCCAGATAAGCAGTAAAGCCAAGGACATCAGGCATGTTCTCCACATCATGTCTGCCTTCCAAATACTATGAACGCATCTAAATAGCAGAAACCAATGCACAAAAAGAAACTAGTTGCCAAAAAAATGTGGGAAAGGTAGTTTTTAGCTTTCTAACTTTTCCAACTAATAGAATATAGAATCATGGTTGAGTCAGACAATTCAAAGTGACCAAAAAAATATCCTAGGATGTTAGGAATTTTATGTATAAAAGAAAGAAAAATAAGCACCTCATCTTATTAAAAAAAATATATAGGGGTGCCTGGGTGGTTCAGTCGGTTGAGCATCCAATTCTTGATTTTGGCTCAGGTCACGATCTCATGGTTCACGGAATCAAGCCCCATATCAGGCTTGTACTTTCTCTCTCTCTCGGTCTCTCTCTCAAAATAAATAAAATTCTTAAAAAAGAAATCTAGCTGTGAGTTTTGGCAGATACTTATCCCTGGTCATAATTCCAATTCTGTCTTTTATTCTCTCAACCTGGTACCCTCTAATCTCTGCAGGGGTCTGATTCTGTGGCTTGTTATTTTTGCTGAATCTTGCTCATGGTGGATTGGTGGATTATTTCTTCATACAAGAATGTATCACATTTTATTTACCTTTTCTCTTTTGATGAACGTTTAATTTGTTTTCAATCTGTCTCTGTTGATATGTCCTTAGTTGTGCTAACCTTTTTTGCAGATACCTAGTAATTGCTGTTCACAGGATATTCATTTTCAGCTTACAGTCTATAAAATGGTTGCATCCATATCATTCCCATTAGCAGTGTGGGATTAGAGATGTTTTCCAGAAAACGTCATCAATACTGGGTATTGTCAGAATTTTACATCTTTTGTCAATCCTATGGGTTACAAAATAACTATATAGCTATTTTTAAGTTTGTATTGCCCTAAATTACAATAGTATCCCACATCTTTTCAAATGCATATGGCCATAAATTGTTATATGTTTTGTCCATATCTCTAGAAAACAAGAAATGTTTATTCACAGAACTGCATATTGTTTTCTAGTGAAGTTTCCAGTGTAAATATAGCTAGCTAGCATTGTTGATTGGAAACAGATCTATATGCCTTCTATTCCACACATGGATATAGAAAGGTTGCAATGTTTTTACTTTGTACACAATCGATATTAAGAATTTGTTTGGAAAGACACATTCTCAAGTCTCCCCTTCCAAAATCTCTACTCATTAAAACCATTCTGTTTCCAAAGTAGCACCTGAGAATAATATCACAGTAGGTGTCAGGAAAAATAATTTGCACACCTATGCCTCTTGAGTGTTGTGTAAAAAACAAGATTCTATATGTAATAAATAAGATTTTATTTTTAAAAAGTTATATAATGGTTTGGGAAAGAGAAATGGGTTTCAGATGCTTATAGTTTTCACCTATTTTCTCTCTTTAGAAACAAACATTAATATTCTGAATTTTAGGCATCAAGGAACCATGTATCTTGCTAATGCCATATTACAAGATGTTAAAGTGTAAATGCCAAAACTGAAGGTATTATTTGTTTCCAGTATTACATCAGATTCTACAAATGGATATTATAATTGTCTCAAAGATTTTGGAAAAGAATTAGAAACAGTCCCCAAGCAACAATCAGCTAGTCCTACATCAATTAACATAACCACAAACTAATTAGCTTTAATGTGACTGTCAGGACTATTTTCAGGCTGATTACTGAGAGATATCTGGTTACTCCAAATGTCCACACACTTTCAATGATTTACATAGTCACTTTGAGATAAACGTGCTTCAATAGAACCTAAGAATTACAAATATTAAAACCATCAGAGAAATTATGTGAAGGCTCTCATCACCTGAAAAACCAAAATTATATATGAACAGAGTTATTTTCTATGACATTTAGTAAAATTAAAGGCTTATATTAGCTAAAATCCAGTATGAATTCATTTCTGTAACCAGCAAGTAAACATTAAGAAATGTATTAACCAACGGCCTTTTTATAGGTCTAGTGTTAAAGGTAATTATTTGCTAGCTTAAACTCTGTACTTAGACTACTACTATTGTTAAATTAATACATTTATTTTTTTTTTATTTTTTTTTAATGTTTATTTATTTTTGAGACAGAGACAGAGACAGAGCATGAACGGGGGAGGGTCAGAGAGAGAGGGGAACACAGAACCCGAAGCAGGCTCCAGGCTCTGAGCTGTCAGCACAGAGCCTGACGTGGGGCTCGAACTCACAGACCATGAGATCATGACCTGAACCCAAGTCAGACGCTCAACTGACTGAGCCACCCAGGCACCTCTACATTAATACATTTAGTAAGGCTTGATATCTGCCAGATATATTGGAAACATAGAACTTTGTAGATGCTTGTGAAACTCAAAAGCATTAGCTCTTATTGATAAGCAATAACAGCTGTAATAAACAAAGGACATTTAGTTCAAAGAGTAAATTAGTACACCTGACGAATAGGTAAAATCACATTTCTAATGAATTTTTTAAGAGTTGTTAACCCATATATGCTCCTTAGTCATAGTTATTGAATTCCCATTTATTCGATTACCTGTAGAAATTCCACAGATGTTTTGGTGAATGTGAATAACCTACTAAACTGTGACATGTAGCAAATACCTGTGTCCAAAAGCTGTATTGCTGAAGATGGCATGCAGGAAACACTGTTGCTAGGTAACAGATTGCCCTCCTCACTGCAGTCAGCCATTTTGAAAGTCAATGTGAGACTATGAAAAAGTGTGTCAAGAAGGTAAAATATATAACCAACATTTAATCATTCTACAAAAATGAAACCATGACATGATAACAAGCTGAATCAAAAGACTACATCTGCAGGTGGCTTTACAGTTTAAAAAGCATTTTTTCAAGAATCTCTGATTGCATTCTCATAACATCAGGCAAGAAGGCAGATATTACTATTATTCTCACCTTATAAATGAGGAAACCGTGGCCCAGAAAAGTCACACACGCATTTGGGTATAGGCACACAATTCAATCCCAAGTCTTTGGCATGTAAATCTAGTTATTTCTATTACTCATTTCTCAAGCATATGATTAATTTTTATTTTAATTTTTTTAGAGAAAGAGAGAGAGAGAGCAGAGTGTGGGAGAAAGGCAGAGGGAAAGACAGAATCTTAAGCAGGCTCCATGCCCAGCCTGGAGCCTGATGCAGGGCTCTATGCCATGATCCTGGGATCATGAGCTGAACAGAAATCAACAGCTGCATGGTCAACCAACTGAGCCACCCAGGCGACCCTTAAGCCTAGACTTTTATGGTAAAACAAGCAGATATTACAATATGGCAGTTCCATCATCATTTGTAAGTCCAGTTTGACATGGAAACAGTCTAAAAAAAAGCTTCACCATATGTTGCTTCAAATGTAAAAAGTAATGAGTGGACAAGAACTCAATACACCAAAATAACCACTGTATCATAGAAATAATGTGAATGTTTATCGTAACTGCATCCTCACACTAAAACTTCAATAACTCTATTTTACGAACAAAGAAACTGAAGCTCATAGGAAGGAATTAGTGGTACTCTGACACTAGTAAGTGGCAGAGCTGAGGTTTGAACTGTCTAATATCAAAGTCAATGCTCTTTTCAAAATACCACAAGACTTTACAGAACTCAGTGGATACAATAAAATAGCAATATTTAGATCTTTCCAGATAGCAAGAGGTATGTTACATGTGACCTATACTGATACAGCACTGGCAATTAGAACTCACAGTATGTGATCTATACAGACTTTAATTTACACTAATAGATAGTGAATAGATAGTGAAAGAATACAGTGTGTGTTATTTTTTGGAGCAAAACTCTATGCAACCAGTATTTCATTTAGACACCATGTTAATTACCTCCATCTTCCTTACATAATTTTAAAATAAGGCACAGTGACTCGTGTCTCAGTTAATTGTGAAATGCTTCTCCCACTTCTTCCCTTAGCCAGAGTCCAATCTCTGCTTCCATTCTGATTCACTGGGAAGAAATAAACTGATATCAACTCACACCTTTACCTAACATCCAGACACCTGGACTGAGATACATTTTGGTCTTTCTAGGTTTAGGATGTCTGGCCCACGTGGATTAAAAAGAACACAAGATTCAGACCAGGGGACACTGCTATGGATAGAAAAAAAAGGAAAACTTTTCACTGCCTTTCAAGTTTATTTACATGAATATGCAATGAACCAATGGAACAGCAGAGTGGGTCAGACCACACTTGTTCCTTCCAATTATCTTTGACAATTTCTATCACCAAATATTTTAATAAACATTTAAAATACTTGTGAACTTGTTTTTTATTTGAGTATAGTTGATATGTAATGTACGTTAGTTTCAGGTGTACCACATAGTGATTCAACTTCTCTATATGTTATGGATAAAGAAGATGTGTGTGTGTGTGTGTGTGTGTGTAGGAATGTTATGCAGTCATAAAAAAAGATGAGACCTTGCCATTTCTGACAACACAGATGGGCCTAAAAGGTTTTATGCTAAGAGAAAAACAAATGTCATATGATTTCACTTATACTTCCGAACTTTTAATTCCCCAAAACTTTGGAACTGTGTGACAATATAAGGTACCTCCCTTTTTCTCCTTTCCATCCACTACTTCAAAATAGCATAATGATGGCACAAAAACAGACACATAGACCAATGGAATAGAATAGAAACCCCAGAACCAGACCCACAAACGTATGGCCAACTCATCTTTGACAAAGCAGGAAAGAACATCCAATGGAAAAAAGACAGCCTCTTTAACAAATGGTGCTGGGAGAACTGGACAGCAACATGCAGAAGGTTGAAACTAGACCACTTTCTCACACCATTCACAAAAATAAACTCAAAATGGATAAAGGACCTAAATGTGAGACAGGAAACCATCAAAACCTTAGAGGAGAAAGCAGGAAAAGACCTCTCTGACCTCAGCCGTAGCAATCTCTTACTCGACACATCCCCAAAGGCAAGGGAATTAAAAGCAAAAGTGAATTACTGGGACCTTATGAAGATAAAAAGCTTCTGCACAGCAAAGGAAACAACCAACAAAACTAAAAGGCAACCAACGGAATGGGAAAAGATATTCGCAAATGACATATCGGACAAAGGGCTAGTATCCAAAATCTATAAAGAGCTCACCAAACTCCACACCCGAAAAACAAATAACCCAGTGAAGAAATGGGCAGAAAACATGAATAGACACTTCTCTAAAGAAGACATCCGGATGGCCAACAGGCACATGAAAAGATGTTCAGCGTCGCTCCTTATCAGGGAAATACAAATCAAAACCACACTCAGGTATCACCTCACGCCAGTCAGAGTGGCCAAAATGAACAAATCAGGAGACTACAGATGCTGGAGAGGATATGGAGAAACGGGAACCCTCTTGCACTGTTGGTGGGAATGCAAATTGGTGCAGCCGCTCTGGAAAGCAGTGTGGAGGTTCCTCAGAAAATTAAAAATAGACCTACCCTATGACCCAGCAATAGCACTGCTAGGAATTTATCCAAGGGATACAGGAGTACTGATGCATAGGGCCACTTGTACCCCAATGTTCATAGCAGCACTCTCAACAATAGCCAAATTATGGAAAGAGCCTAAATGTCCATCAACTGATGAATGGATAAAGAAATTGTGGTTTATATACACAATGGAATATTATGTGGCAATGAGAAAAAATGAAATATGGCCTTTTGTAGCAACGTGGATGGAACTGGAGAGTGTGATGCTAAGTGAAATAAGCCATACAGAGAAAGACAGATACCATATGGTTTCACTCTTATGTGGATCCTGAGAAACTTAACAGGAACCCATGGGGGAGGGGAAGGAAAAAAAAAAAAGAGGTTAGAGTGGGAGAGAGCCAAAGCATAAGAGACTGTTAAAAACTGAGAACAAACTGAGGGTTGATGGGGGGTGGGAGGGAGGAGAGGGTGGGTGATGGGTATTGAGGAGGACACCTTTTGGGATGAGCACTGGGTGTTGTATGGAAACCAATTTGTCAATAAATTTCATAAAAAAAATAGCATAATGAGTTTAGGACAGTAAGTTAAGTTTAAATCTCATTATACACAAACTATAGCGGTAAGAATTCTACAAATATTACTGACCACACCTTTCCAATTAAAAAAAAACCCTAGTGACATTTAAGAATACAAAATGAAGTCAGTTAAGCGTCCAACTCTTGATTTAGGTTCAGGTCATGATCTCACAGTCATAAGACTGGGCCCTGAGTTTTAAGCTTAAGATTCTCTCTCCTTCTGTAAAGATGTGGTACATACATATATACAACGGAGTATTACTCGGTGATCAAAGAGAATGAAATCTTGCCACGTGAAGCAAAGTGGATAGGACTAGAATGGATTATGCTAAGCAAAATAAGCAGTCAGAAAAAGACAAATATCATATGATTTCACTTATATGTGGAATTTAAGAAACAAAACAGATGAACATAGGGGATGGGAAGGAAAAATAAGATAAAAACAGAGAGGGAGACAAACCATAGAAGGCTCTTAAATACAGAGAACAAACAGGGTTGCTGGAGGAGTGTTGTGGGCGGATGAGCTAAAAGGGTGATGGGCATTAAGGAGGGCACTTGTTGGGATGAGCACTGGGTGTTACAGGTAAGTGATGAATCACTAAATTCTATTCCTGAAACCATTATTACACTATATGTTAACTAACTTGAATTAAAATAAAATAAAATAAAATAAAATAAAATAAAATAAAATAAAATAAAATAAAATAAAATAAAATCTCTCTCACACCCTCTCTCTCCCTCTGCCCCTCCCACTTGGACATGTGCCCTCTCTATTTCTCTCTCTCTCTCTTTCAAAAAAAAAAAAAAAAGAACAAAGTGAAGAAAAAGCCAATTACAAATAGCTACCTGTTATACTGGAACCGTCTGCTAGCTAGTAGTTGCTTTAACACTTGAACATTCAAACGTTAATCAACTACTCAACTTTGTAAAATAAATTTAGGCACATGTATTCAGCCGTAACTATAAAATACAGCCATAAATTGTTTTTACTAAAACTAATTTTGCTCATCTTTATTTTTTGGCAAATAACCATTTTCTTAGATTCACATATATTCAAATATTCATATTATTTTACCAAAGTTAATGAATCTATTCTATAGCTTTGAAAGAGAGCCTAGAGATTTAAGCAAAGGTACTGGCTTAAAATAACCATTTTGTAGATTTTACTCTGTATAGTTAAATTAATATATTTGCATATAACTTAATTTTTGGTCAATCATAACAGACTACTGTGAGACAGGAAATATGATATAAATAATTTCTGAAGAAAATAAATATTTTCTATGAATATCTGCTTCCCGATTATATACTAAACTTGAAATATTTATATTCATATAGTTTCTTTTTTAATTTTTTTAATGTTTATTGATTTTTGAGAGACACAGAGAGTGATCAGGGGAGGGGCAGACGGAGAGGGGGACACAGAATCCAAAGCAGGCTCCATGCTCCAAGCAGTCAGCACAGAGCACAATTTGGGGCTCGAGCTCACAAATCTGAGACCTGAGCCAAAGTCGGACACCCAACCGACTGAGCCACCCAGGCACCCCAATTCATATAGTTGCTTAAATAAATCACAATACTATTTCATGTTGAGAGCTATTTAGTAAGAAGAGGAAATCATAACAGCTAATGTTTATTAGGCACCAGACACTATACTAGGCAGTTTAAGTACACATCATCACATTTAAATTTCAAACCATCTCTTGCTACAGGTACTATTATTTGTCTTTTTTGATAGGCTTAAAAATGATAAATAAATAACTCAATTTCACATTGCTAGTAAACAGAGCAATCGGAACTTAAAATCATCCCGGGGGCACCCGTGTGGGTCAGTTAAGTGTCTGACTTTGGCTAAGGTCATGATCTCATGGCTGGTGAGTTCGAGCCCTGCATTGGGCTCTGTACTGACAGCTTAGAGACTGGAACTTGCTTCAGATTCTGTGTATCCCTCTTTCTTTGTCCCTCCCTGCTCACACTCTGCTTTCTCCCTTACAAAAATAAATAAACATTTTTTTAATGTTTAAAAAAAAGAAATTAAAGTCATCCTAACTCCTGAGTTGCTGCTTTTAACTACCATGAATCATGTTTCCTATGGAGTACTTAGGAAGATTTTACAGTGAAAGAGATAGTTATTAACATTTTTACATTCTTGGCCACAGTATATTATATTTTCCATAGATTTCACAAAAGTTGTTTCCTATGCTATAAATTGCATTACAAGGTATGTAATTAGATAAATTAATGCAATTCAATGCCTGTTTATTTGGGAAAATGTATTTCCCCCATCACAGAAAACAGTTCCATTTCATTCTCAGATATTTTACATTTTCCATAATAATACTCTAAACTGCAACAAGTGTAAACACACAGCAGGAAACCACGCACATTTAACTTCACTGGTAGCAATTATTACATGTTACTTCACACAACATTAAATGGAAATCCTGTTAAGAAAGACAGATTACCTCAAAACAGACAGCCACATACATATCAATAAATTGTTAGACATCTTACACATTTTGATGGTTATTTCTTAAAAGTCAAGGACCGGTCCTTTCAAATGCCTCAGCTTGATCTCAAATTCTGTTTGGAAATACGTTGGATAAATCATATCCTCCCAAATTAATCACTTATGTTGCACCACGTTAAATATCTACTAAGAAAGTATAATATTCAATGATATAGAATTAATAACACACATTACTAAAAATGACAACTTGCATTTCTAATAGATCATTTTATGCTCCATCTTCTCACTAACTTAATTGAAAACAGTACTTCAATTTAATTATGTCACTATTTTAAAAGAAATGCCATTTAAACTTCATAATATATATTCTGCATCACATTCTTTTAACCACATCGATAGTAGGATACAAGTCCTCAGGGGTGTACTTATAGAGGAAATAAGGTAGAGCAATTAGTGAAGCAAGGTTTTGTCACTGAAAATGACTTTAATACACATAAAGATGTTTCAGAAATGTGATCACAAGAATTGGGAGTTGAACCAAGTTCTTTAGAGAGAGCCAAGGTTCAAACCATGATGACCAAATAGCAACATGAAGATCAGAAATTAAAGGGGCGCCTGGGTGGCGCAGTCGGTTAAGCGTCCGACTTCAGCCAGGTCACGATCTTGCGGTCTGTGAGTTCGAGCCCCGCGTCGGGCTCTGGGCTGATGGCTCGGAGCCTGGAGCCTGTTTCCGATTCTGTGTCTCCCTCTCTCTCTGCCCCTCCCCCGTTCATGCTCTGTCTCTCTCTGTCCCAAAAATAAAATAAAACGTTGAAAAAAAAATTAAAAAAAAAAAAAAAAAAGAAATTAAGGAACAAGACAATAAACCAAAAGTCAAGGCAAGAGTGAGAAGTGGAGAACTTTTGAGAAACAAAAGATTAAGTAAACTTGGTATTCAGGGCTAGAAATTAAAATCAGCACCAGATGAAATGTATGCCATAGTCAGATTATGTTCAAAAACTTTGGGTTTTATTTAAGTTTATTTATTTATTTTGAGAGAGAGAGATAGCATGTGTGCATCTGTATGTGCATGAGTGGGGGAGGGGCAGAGAGAGGGGAGAGAGAGAGAATCCCAAGCAGGCTCCGTGCTCTCAGCGCAGAGTCTGAAGCGGGGCCCAGTCTCACCAACCATGAGATCATGACCTGAACTGAGATCAAGAGTCTGATGGATGCTTAACCAACTGAGCCACCCAGGTGCCCCTGTTCAAAAACTTTGGATTTTGTAATGGGGGATGGAGGAGACATCTTTTTCAGAGACTCCAGCCCAATAATAAAAATGGGAGATGGGAGATGGAAATGAAAAAAGAGAAAGGAGAAAGTTGGAAAGAGAGAAGTGTAAATTTAAAAGATTTGTCTTCTGTAATTTTTTCTTTACTATATTTTGGATTGTTTGATTTTAATTATTTTTAAAGATTGTGCATGAATTTACTTTTTTCATGTTTAGTGATTTGAAATTATTTGGGGTAGGTATAAATTAGATATATAACATATTTATCTGTGAATGATAAATATCTTTTTTCTCTCACTGGTTAAATTACAAGTCATTAAATAATGAAATTCCATTTTCCACCACTCAACTTTTACAAATGAAGAACTGTCATCTTTTCACATCCCTTCTGTAAAGGATACATTAATTGGCTTAGAATTTTATAATCAATAGCAAATATGATATTAGAAAATCAAAATGATTTTACTTGGGTTAATTTCTCACTGACATTTGTCTGGGTATATTTAAAGAAACAAAGGTAATGTTTTCATCATTAATAAATACATTAGGATATATAAATAACCAAGCCCAAATAAGGTCTTTTTCTTCACTAATTCACAGTGTATCCATCATTGAGGTAATGGCACTTTACCATTTGTGGGTCTTAAGATTGGTGAAAGCCAAGAGATTTCTCTCCAGAAATATGCAGTTAAACATAAATACATTTTATAGATAATTTTAGGTACTGAAATTGGTGGCAACAGTGGAGTCGAGAACCCAATCTCTAATACTAACTCTCATCTGCTTTTTTTCCAAGTGTTTATTTAGTTTTGAGAGGTGATGGGCAGAGAGAGGGGGACAGAGGATCTGAAGCAGGCTCTGAGCTGACAGCAGTGAACCCATGTGGGGCTCAAACCCATGAACCGTGAGATTATGACCTGAGCCTAAGTCAGATGGTCAACTGACTGAGCCACCCATGCACCCCTCTCATCTGCTTTTCTATTCTTTCTTTCAAATAACTTCACAAAGACATTTCTATGAGTATTGTAGTTTTTTGGCTATAATGTGCAAATACTAGTTTTTCTTCTTTTCTTTTATAAATCGTTGCACAATATCCAACAAATATCCTTTGACATTATCTTTAAAATGGATTATCAATCTATTTCAGTTGATAAACATGTCCCTAATAAACTGAATATTTCAGTAATCAGTAACTAAGCAAAAGAAAATGTCTCACATTCATGTGACCAGTTACATTTGCAAGTCAATTCCAGAATAAATAATGATGCAATTAAAAGTGCATTTGCACTTCACAAGCTATTTTAAGCTTTATACAGTTACCCTGTGAGAAGATTTTTGGAAACCAAGTCACTTTTGAACAAAGAGAATATATTTAAGATATGTGTGATGTATTGTATGTACCCAATAAATATTTGTAGAATAAATGAATTAGTGTTGCTCTTAGATTCTTTGCTTGGAAGGGGGGAATGTGTGTGTGAGTGTGTTTAAGGGTAACTTGTACATTTCATGTGCTTTCCTTACAGTAATCTTCCTTGTTCACATTTAATGCTTTTACATATCTTACTCTCGTAATGAGGGATCTATCTATCTATCTATCTATCCGGAATCAAGATGCCTTCAAGTGTTCAAAATACATTAGTTTTTCAACTAGGAGACTGGGACCACTTGAATCTGCAGATCTGTATAACAACTTTATTTATTCTCTGCATTTAAACAGCTGATACTGTGAATAATTTAACCTTTTCTCAGTGATTCATATTCAACCTTTAGTAATATCAATCAATAAATGCAAGATTTCAAGCCTCAGGGGCATGCCCTCAAGGGTTCTCAAGTTGCCTATGATAGATTGTTTTTTATATTAAATAACAAAAAAAAACTTTTAAATTATTTTGTCTCAATTTTATGTTTTTTTTTTCTGTTCTCTTCCTTATTGTGGATTGGTAAATATTCCAACTTTGGATTTGTTTTTGTCTACACCTGCTAGCTCATTTTACTTTTCTAAACTGCTGGGTCTGGTCTGCTTTCAATTAGTACACAGAATCATTGTGTGCCTAATTAGAGTAAATACATTCTGAGTGAAGACCTGCGAATTAAATACTTGGCTTTGTACCCTCATTTTTAGATTACATTTTTTAACGTTTATTTATTTATTTTGCAAGAGACAGAGACAGTGCAAGTGTGGGAGAGGCAGAGAGAGAGAAGGAGAAACCTTCCAAGCAGGCTCCGTGCTGTCAGCACAGAGCTGGACGCAAGCCTCAAACTCACAAAACCATAAGTCAGACTCTTAACCAACTGAGCCACCCAGGCATTCCTATACCTTTATTTTTAAAACTGCTGTTGTTCTGTATTCTTTGGAGTTGCCAGATACACATACCCATGCATCGTATTTTAATACTACAAATACGGTCAACATTGAGAGGACTCATTCTCACCTTTGTGTAAGTGTATTATGTACAAAGGTTATCTCTGTGCTGGTCATTTGCTTTTTGTTCCCAGACTCATTCCCACTTCCTCCCCTGCTCTGTTTACTGGCAGATTTGGCCATGGCAGGCACTGGAAGATGGGCTGAAAGGGTAAAAAAACAAGGATCTTCTCAGCCACCCCCCCCCCAAACCTACTTTAAATGGCGTCTTTTCAAATTGAATGGCTATTTCTCCCATGGGTCTAGCTCCTCCTAGCTTCTGGGGTCTGGTAGTACCATCTGTTCTAGGTATTTCCCAGACCCAGGGGTGATACCAATGGCATCTGTGCCCTCTTATTGGTAATCCCTGAGTTAATTCACCACCCTATTTGGTTCCCCAACCTTTCCATTACCTGTTTAAGGACTTCCCTGCATTAAATTCCTTCTATTTGAAATAGCTAGGTGAATACCTGTGTGGACCTGGACTGCAACAACCCATCTATCTGCCTGCTGGACTCCTTCCTCAACTCCATGACAAAACCACCACTTTAGTGTCTCTAGCACATATTAATTTTCAGGGAGAAAAGGCCTTTAAAATACCTATAGTTGATCCCAATAAAAAGTTCCAATTTATAAATTATAACAAATTTAAAGTTAGGATACAGTGTCAGGTCTTAGTGAAAAAGTGAATGAATGGGCTAAAAGATTTAATGTTACAAAATGGATTTTCATTTACAATGGCTCTACTCAAAAACTAATTTTTTTAAATATAATATTTTATAAAAAATAAAATACCACATATGCACATGTAACCAGACGTACTAGAACAAGATAGTCTTTATGTGGTTTATAAGCACTTATAAGCAGAAAGATAAATCTTAATGCACATTCATGTATTATAATCAGTTTCTTAACCTCATGTGTAGCAGAAGAAAAATATGAACTATTGTTAAAGTTAACTGATTTTCTATTTGATTTATTTCTATTTCTACAACTTCTATTCCAATGACATTGATATAAAACCAGCATCTCTTAAACATTTGTCAAGCTATACCTCTGATAATGAAACCAAATACAACAGCTATACACATAAAAATTTAGAATAAAAAAAGCAAATAAAGATACAACAGCCACTTGATCTAAATGAAAAGTCATGTTTCATAGACTGATGTGTAAATGTACTTTCTGCAACTGCATGTGTTAAATTACTGCCTTTTTCTAAAATTCTCTTAAAATAAATTATAACATTGTAAGTGCTAATGTTTTTTAATGTATCTATATCTTCTGATTTTTATGTGATTATAAAGTACCACCTCAAATTTAACTATTTATAGACATTACACAAACATTACACAAACATCGTCAATTTTCTTGAGATTTGAAAATTCAGCCCTTCATATTTAATTAATTATGCTCTTTTATTTTTAAATTTATTGCTATCAAAGGGCATACTATAAAATAAAATGTTTATCAAACAATAAAATAAATATGTACTGCATATTTGCACATTATGATAAATAAAAAAACCACAGCAGCGAGCATGCTCAGATGATTCTCTGTATGTTCTAAAGAACTTCTCAATCTTTAATTTCACCAATAATATTCTGTACTGAAATACTTTCCAGTACACCTCTTATAATGTTGCATATTCCCAACTGTTTTTACTGACTTGAGAGCTGATGACTTCAGGCACCAAACAGGCCTCCACTGACGCCATGACACAATGGCTAGTACACCAAATGGCCAGCAAGGGCAGTAGAGGATTGATTTCTCCTATCACCACCTAAGATCATGTTAGGTACATAGCCAATCTTCCTTTCAGTTTCCTTAACTGTAGAACGGAAGTTCTCTCCTGCCCCAGAGTGCATTAACAGTTGATCAGATGAATGCCAAGACCAGTGGACAGAATTGTCCAATGAGAAAAGAAAGCTAATATTTAGAAAGCATCTACATGTACTGCAGTTATACCTAACAATATGATAAAAGCTGAATTTAGAGGAAGTTTTAAAACTCAGTTGTGTATGTGTTTTTTATTATTGTTTTTAATAACTATCCTTTTCTTTGAACTCAATTTCCTTCTAAAAACCTTAAATTCCAATGAATCACTGAAATTTCAATAGAAGTTAGGAAATAAAATTACTTTAGCTTGGGGTAAGGAAAGGCGAAGAAGAAAGAAAAAATTGAAAAGCATATGAAACAAGACAAGAAACTGGGACTATGACAATAAAGGAGAGATACAGAGAAGCAGTGAGTAATAATCCCTCATTATTATCTATACGTTATACTTTGATCATAGAGCCAATGTCCACACAAACTTTAGCTTGGATTTTCCAAACGTTTATCAAAGGGTAGCTTCACAATGTAATAACAGCCTATTTATGATGGATGACTTTAATTCTTTTCAAAAAGAAATTGTTTTCTCAAGGTTCAGGCAATTATTCATTGCAAAAATAGCAGGAGACATAAACAGCTACAGCTGGACATAAACTAAGCCCCCAAAACATAGGAAATTGGAAAGGATGATATTTTCTACCCTGTCAAAATTAAAATGTATTATTTTTCAGTACGATAAAAGCTTATTTATGGCATTTTGACTCACATGCAAACTGTTATTGACCCAAGGAGCTAGGTTACAAAGCATTGTTCACAAAGTGAAAACTGAAAAATTTTAACTGCACACCCAATTTGATACCTCTCATTGGGAAAAGGAAGTCATATACAAAATATTTGTTTTAAATTTCAGTAAGGAGGCATTTGTGATTTGGTTATTACTCATTCAGAAACATCCTTATGAAATAAGTAATAGGAACAAGAAAAATTTGTGAATGTCTTTAAGTAATCTTAGTTGCTCTAATAATTCCCAAAATAGTATATTTCTACAAAATAAAATTTAAAACATAGTTTATAAAAACACAAAAACATTACTTTTTTATCTTTGTGCCAAAAAAAAAAAAGTGCAGACCCTGAAAAGTCAGATCATGAAAAAGACATTTCCTACCATGACAGATGTTATCCCCTGCCCATGTAATGCATATTGTGTCATCTTTCTGGTTCTCTGTATTTGTGAGAATAAATGACATAATGTATGTAAGGTGTTTGGAGCTCCTAGAAAACATGCAGCATACACATTTTATCTATTGGTAGCCACTACTCTATAATTTTTTATAAAACCTCAGATTTCTCAAAACACACATGTCAGCAACTTTTCTACTCGAATTATATCCAAAGAATCAATTGAACTGTCCCATTTATCACTTTATCTGTAAAAGATAGGTGAAAAGACAAGTATGAAGTCAAACAGAAAATGAGAATATGCTATTTTTTATATACATATCATGGTTCCTTCTGAGTGACTGAAATAAATTGAAAATATTTTTTCCTTTAAAAAAAAGTATTTTATTTTGCAAGCTCTGGGCATGATAAAAATTAATGTCTGAAAGTGTCTTCACCCAATTTGATAAAAGTCAGTACCTATATTGTCTTTCCCTTGACGTCCTGTTCTGGAGAGAACTGATCTTTTCAATAGGTAAGTTTTATTATGATGTGTTATATGTTGTATTATAACAATGAAACCTATGAATTTCTTTGCAAAAGAGGTAAAACAAAATCCACATTTTCTACCAAAAAATACTGAAGAGTTTACACTGAGCATCACTTGAATATTTTTCCAAAGGTTTATTTTCATATAAATTTGAGCATTTAAAAGCTGGAAGAACCTTAGGAAATAAATTTACTAGCATACATTACAACACTTTCTGCTCAGTTAGCAGCAGTGATTTGGATTAATCATCCAAATTGCCATGAGACACAACAAGCTTCACCCAGTACCATGTTATTTAATGATAAGAAAAATCCAGAACAGGCAATATGGCATAGAGATCCACACCACAACAGAGGCCCCATGACTACAACCCAAAACATTTGTGGTTAGGAGAGGCAAGCCTGGGTTTATGTAGGCCACTTCAGTTACAGAAACCACCAGCAATAAATTCACTTCAATATTTATGTATTGTTAGTTACATAGCCCCATCAGGACTTGCTCTCATTCTCTGGTACAGCTACTTCTCACGGATTTCAGCAGTTTGTTAATTACAACTTACTCAAAGACCCATCCCTAGGACGAGCTATAGCTATGTGGTAGATATGTGTCATTTGTTGTGCACCTGGTATACTTTGTATTTCCTTGAGTTTGAGCCACAGAAGTATTTGATTCAGCATCAAATTCTCAGAGGTTTGAGGAAACACCACAGCCCATCTAATAACCCTTTCTTTCTATAGAAAAAATTAAAACACCAGCAGAAAGGGCATCTAAGACTCTGAGACACATTTACTATTTCTACTTCCAATTTTTCTCCATTCATCTGGCCCTTAACTGTCTTCATGTGACTGTCCATCCCCACTACTTATTTACAATGACCCACAAAAGATTCTCTAGAATTACAAGGCCTGATTCAAAAGACTGTTCTTCAGCTAAAGTATATCAATGGTAATAAATACTCCATGTATCTAAAAATTCCAATTACTTATGTGCTTTTCAATATCAATATCAATAAGAAAGCCAGGCTCATCCTCTTGACAGGTTTTAAATCCATTTTATTTCTAATAGAAATTGCCTTTTTCTAATTATAAAATGATTAGAAGTTAACTGTAACAACTTGGGCTATAAAAAGGACACAAAGAAGAGAATAAAAGTAACTCAGATTCTCACATCCCAGAGAAAGCCACTGTAGCATTTGCACTTAAGGGGGTACTAGCTTTACTATGTTAGGAGAAGACACCCTTGAAATGTGTTAGTGGGAAAAGACAAGCAGGTGGAATAGGCTAGGGTTCAGTGTTCTTGCCGGCCCTGTCTCCACCTTCTAAGTCTCAGCCTCTGGCTTGTGAGTATCCATGTTCCATATCAAGTGGGCACCTTCCCAAGGGTGGAGCTCACATGGGTGTGTTGGCAATTGAGAGCCACCTCTCAGGAACTTCTCAGAGAAGTGGGGACACTGAACTGTTGACAAGGTGGTACTGAAGGTGAAAGGATGCCATTGATCCAAAGCTGTGGAAAACCCAAAGCATGCACAAGTTGCAGTTATGAGAGAGCTGAAGACATGAAATAGAAGGAGAGTGAGACTTTGGACAAAGGAAAGAATAGGGCTCATGCCGCAGGAGGAGAGGTACCATGTGCTAGACAGATGGCCTGAGAGCTGCTTCCTTCTTCACAACTTCCCGATTCTGGCACAAGTCCTTATGCAGCTGTAAAGACCTCCACTTTCCCTTAAAGTACCTTCAGTTTGTTCTTTTCGTTGTCACAAAATGGGATTTATAATGTTTTTGAAGTAAAACATGCAATATACATAAAGTATATAATATACATATAATAATATTATTAAATATCCATATAATAAAATTGAGTGTGAATACCTCAATTAATTTTCACCAAGTGAACAATCCTTATATCCATTATACATATGGAACATTATCAACAGCCTCAAAGCCTCCTTCCTGTCACCTACCAGTCATTACCTCCTTCCAAAGTTAACTCCTATTCTTCTGTCTATCAAATACATTACTTTTGCTTGTGTTTGCATTTTGAAGATATGGGACCATATGGTGTGTATTCTTTTGGTCTGACTCACTCAGGATGAATCATCTAGATTTTTCCATGCTTTGAATGTAGCAGTACTTTGTTCTTTCTCTTTGCTGTGTAATATTCTATTGTGTGAATATACCACAATCTGTCTCCCAGTTTATTAACTATATATAGGCCTGTAGCCTTATGCCTGAACATTTTCTGTTGCTTACCAGCAAGTAAGACCATCCTAGGCTTCACATACACTGCATATTCCCGTCCGAGCTGCCCTTACTGCCGTGAATCTGCAGCTGCTAAAATGATACAAGCAGGTCAGCCATTTCCTGTTTCTACACCTTTTCCTTTAGACCTCAGCCCTCCACATTACAGGGCCCCCCAACCCCATGTTGGAACCTGCCTACAGAATCTTTACAAATATAGACCCACATAAAACCAGGAATCAGGGCTGCCAACTAGCCCTTCCTTCTCCTCCTCTGCAGCTAAACAGTGCTGGCGGGGGTGGGGGGGGGGGGTGGGGGGGGGTGGGGAGACAAAACAAACCCTGAGCAGACAGTTCATGCCTCTTTTGTGTTGTGATTGCCAAAAGCTCTTAATCCTTCAAATGAATTATCCAGAATTTCTTTTAGATTATTGCACAATGTTACATAGTTCTAAAAAAGGGAAATGGGTAACAATGCCTATCAACTACATCAATTTGCTGACATCCGTACCATTTTGTGGGGGAAAAAAACCTCAAACATGTAGGAGAGAGCTGGCCCATTCCCTACTTTCAGAACTGAAGAAGGTGCTATCCTTATTTTTTATTATTTTTTTGTTATTTTGGTGAGTTTCTAGAAGGAGGTCAAAAGCTTGTTCTTATGTCCCCATTTTTCCTGGAAGTTTGAATTCATTTTAGAGCACAATATGTAAAACCAGTATTATAATTGAGGTAGAAATATAAGTAGTAATAATAATTAAGTAATTAATAATCAAGTCACAATTCTCTTAGAACAAAGTACCACAATCCTTCTGAGGAGGGGACTACTAAACTGTCTCTAGTTTTCATACACACAAGTAAATAACAAGAAAAACAAAGCAGTTCACTTAACCATAAAGTCCCTTACCCCTCCATCCTAATCAATACACTTTTTCCATTTAGAATCCATTTGAAATTACACATATTCTTACACATGGGAAAGAAAACATAGAAGGTCATCTTTCAAACTAATTATTAAATTCAATACACTGATAAATTAGGAGTTCTGATTTGGGGTGTGGGGAGTTGATGGAAGAGGTAAGTGAAGGGATTCAGCACCTAACGCAAGAAAATGAAGATCCCTTTTTCACCCCTACTACCGTTGCCTCCAAAACTGGAAGAGAGGTTCAGAATAAGAGTAAGCATAATCAAAAGCAAACTTTCTGTCCCGTAAATCACTTTATCCTAAAGCAAGGGTGCCACGATGTGGCCTTTCTTACTTTCCCAAGTCTCAATAAAAATCACATGTAAAACCTGACTAGAATTCCAAAGAAGGAATGATTTTGAACTTCCTGAAAGGAATGTTGTATTCCCTTCCCCATGGGGATTCTAAGTTAAGGAACCTCAAAACCATACTGCAGATAAGTCTCTCACATACTTTTAATGATCCATGAAGTTATTAGATAGGTTATTTCATAAGTGGAGGGTTTTTTTTTAATAATGTAGTTAACAGACTATATAGACATGTTTCTGTTTCATTCTTTGCCTCTTCAGGATGCAAACATTAACAATTTGCCCTATTAAAATACATTTAGACTACATACATGTCTTTACTTCAGAAAGTAAGATAGACCTTTAACACTATTGTCTTTTTCTCCCAATTCAAAAATCTTCTTATCTAAACCTAAAAATATTCATGGTATTTGTTCATATTTTACCTCATCCTGTACACTCAAGAAGTTTACATTATGTAACTGTAACATGCTGCAATGCATACTTGTCTAGGGAGCTAAAAGAAATTATACATTTAGAACCCAATGTATGTGAACATAATGATAATTATAGGTCTGCATCGGCTTCCCAATGAGTAGTTTATAGTGATGGTAAGAATATCTGGTAATAGTGACTGTATTTTTATTTGTTAACACAAACAGGGCATTACCTTGGTCATGGGGTGGGGGGTAGTTTTTATATTATTTATACTTGAAGTATTTAATGATTTTCCAGGACCTTTCACAGAAGTACTTGTGAATTCTCAGAATACACACCACTATTAGGTTTTCAACAACTACAACCTCATTCTAGCATTTAGGCTGCAAGTGTAAGATTTATTACTTTGTCCTCTAATTATATGATTTGAAAGAATCCCTAACTCTTATGAGAAGACATGGCTCTCCTTTTACCAATAGGTAGAGTTAACCTATACTATACTTGATATCTGCACTACTTAATATGTTTCTTTTCTATTACATAAGAAAGTTTTAATAAAGATCTGCAGAGGAAAATTTACCAGGAAACAATATTTAAGTATTTTTAAACATTGTAATCTCTTCAAAATACATATTTTTGAACACTTGTTACTTCTTTCACTTATTGAGAGTCAATTATTTGCTGAACTATAAGCATAACTGTTTGGGGCAGAATACCTAATTCAAACCATAAACATTTTCCTGGGTAATCTTTACCAGTAGGAAAGAAATGTTATGACCTTTTATGTCTAAATCAGTGTCATTTCAAGGCCTCTAAGATTTAGATTCCAATATCACATCTACATCTGAGATGCTTAGACATGATGCATGATTTAAATATGCATTTTGCCTCCAGATTTTGGCCTTCCTTTGCCTGATGGATGAGAAAGGGATGTTCTAAGCAAGGGGGAAGCAATCCCAGAAGTGAAGAGAAATCCCAGGTTATGCACCCAATATGCCACTGCAGCAGTCACCTAACCTTGTAGAAGAAGAGAAGTAATCAATGATTGGAGAAGTAACACAATAAAATTATATATACTTCAATTATGTCTTTAGAAAAAGAAGCTCCCAAATATTTGATTCCTTTTTTATTAGTAATGAAATGCACTCTGTTAAAACAAAATGCACCTATTCTCAACCACTGTAGGATGAATAAAAGGAAGACAGAGAAAAGTTGGACCAAAGTGGTGACCTATATCCTAGCTCTTCGCTCACCCAGATAGCAGATGACATCAGGGGCATTCTTACCAATTTGTCCTTCCCACTCCACTTTTCAGGGAGCAGAAAGGAATCTATTCAACACACATGGGTTGTAAAGGTAGAAGCTAGCTGACAAAGACATGGAGAAATATGAATTTTAATATAAAGATAGCTATATTCATAATATTTTCATGGGACAAGAAACATGAAGGTAGCACAACTAGAAAGTTTCAGATTAATAACTTTTTAATTCTTTGTAATGCAGTTGTTTATAGAATAGACCTATGAGATTGATACAAGCAAGTAGATTACAGGAAAATATACATTTTACAGTGGACATTTTGCATACAGAAGTAATTGCTATGTACTTAATCAGGATAGCACAGACAGAAAATAATTAAAAGGTGAAAACCATTAAATGCTTGTTAGCTTTTGCCTCAACCTCAGAAGCTGCGGGAGAAGCAATCTGTCATAAAACTTTAACTTTAGTTTCCAAACTTTTTCTGAGTTAAGAAAAGATGACAGTGTTTTGAAAGGGAAAGACTACAATTCTGAAGTTCTCAGAAATAGAAATCCTCTATTTTATAGAAACTATCTGTTTCCTGGGCAGAGTCATGCTAGAGGCACCCTGCCAAGGATATAGACTTCTTGCTACCCTAAGAATATTACCATGAGAGCATAAAAATCAATCCTTCAAATAGAAGCAAAGCAGCAAAGACACCCCAAACCCAGCAGAAGAAGAGAAATAATAAAGATCAGAGCAGAAATAAACAATACAGAATCTAAAAAAACTGTAGAGCAGATCAATGAAACCAAGAGTTGGTTTTTTTAAAAAATAAACAAAATTGACAAACTTCTAGCCAGGCTTCTCAAAAACAAAAGGGAGATGACCCAAATAGATAAAATCATGAATGAAAATGGAATTATTACAACCAATCCCTCAGAGACACAAGCAATTATCAGAAATACTATGAAAAATTATATGCCAACAAGCTGGACAACCTGAAAGAAATGGACAAATTCCCAAACACCGACACACTTCCAAAACTCAAACAGGAAGAAATAGAAAGCTTGAACAGACCCATAACCAGTGAAGAAATTGAATCAGTTATCAAAAATCTCCCAACAAATAAGAGTCCAGGACCAGATGGCTTCCCTGGGGAGTTCTACCAGACGTTTAAAGCAGAGATAATACCTATCCTTCTCAAGCTAGTCCAAGAAATAGAAAGGGAAGGAAAACATCCAGACTCATTCTATGAAGCCAGTATTACTTTGATTCCTAAACCAGACAGAGACCCAGTAAAAAAAGAGAACTACAGGCCAATATCCCTGATGAATATGGATGCAAAAATTCTCAATAAGATACTAGCAAATCGAATTCAACAGCTTATAAAAAGAATTATTCACGATGATCAAGTGGAATTCATTCCTGGGATGCAGGGCTGGTTCAACATTCACAAATCAATCAACGTGATACATCACATTAATAAAAGGAAAGATAAGAACCATATAATCCTGTCAATCGATGCAGAAAAAGCATTTGACAAAATTCAGCATCCTTTCTTAATAAAAACCCTCGAGAAAGTCGGGATAGAAGGAACATACTTAAACATCATAAAAGCCATTTATGAAAAGCCCACAGCTAATATCATCCTCAATGGGGAAAAACTGAGAACTATCCCCCTGAGATCAGGAACACAACAGGGATGTCCACTCTCACCTCTGCTGTTCAACATAGTGTTGGAAGTGCTAGCATCAGCAATCAGACAACAAAAGGAAATCAAAGGCATCAAAATTGGCAAAGATGAAGTCAAGCTTTCACTTTTTGCAGATGACGTGATATGATACATGGAAAATCCAATAGACTCCACCAAAACTCTGCTAGAACTGATACATGAATTCAGCAAAGTTGCAGGATACAAAATCAATGTACAGAAATCAGTTGCATTCTTATACACTAACAATGAAGCAACAGAAAGACAAATAAAGAAACTAATCCCATTCACAATTGCACCAAGAAGCATAAAATACTTAGGAATAAATCTAACCAAAGATGTAAAAGATCTGTATGCTGAAAACTATAGAAAGCTTATGAAGGAAATTGAAGAAGATATAAAGAAATGGAAAAACATTCCGTGCTCATGGGTTGGAAGAATAAATATTGTTAAAATGTCAATACTACCCGAAGCAATCTACACATTGAATGCAATCCCAATCAAAATTGCACCAGCATTTTGCTAGAACAAGCAATTTGCTTGCACCAGCATTTTGCTAGAACAAGCTAGAACAAGCAATTCTAAAATTCATAGGGAACCACAAAAGGCCCCGAACAGCCAAAGTAATTTTGAAGAAGAAGACCAAAGCAGTAGGCATCACAATCCCAGTCTTTAGCCTCTACTACAAAGCTATAACCATCAAGACAGCATGGTATTGGTACAAAAACAGACACATAGACCAATGGAATAGAATAGAAACCCCAGAACCAGACCCACAAAAGTATGGCCAACTAATCTTTGACAAAGCAGGAAAGAATATCCAATGGAAGAAAGACAGTCTCTTTAACAAATGCTGCTGGGAGAACTGGACAGCAACATGCAGAAAATGAAACTAGATGACTTTCTTACACCATTCACAAAAATAAACTCAAAATGGATAAAGAAACTGAATGTGAGACAGGAAACCATCAAAACACTAGAGGAGAAAGCAGGAAAAGACCTCTCTGACCTCAGCCACAGCAATTTCTTACGTGACACATCCCCAAAGGCAAGGGAATTAAAAGCAAAAATGAACTATTGGGACCTCATGAAGATAAAAAGCTTCTGCACAGCAAAGGAAACAATCAACAAAACTAAAAGGCAACCAAATCAGGGAAATACAAATCAAAACCACACTCAGATATCACCTCACGCCAGTCAGAGTGGCCAAAATGAACAAATCAGGAGACTATAGATGCTGGAGAGGATGTGGAGAAACGGGAACCCTCTTGCACTGTTGGTGGGAATGCAAATTGGTGCAGCCGCTCTGGAAAACAGTGTGGAGGTTCCTCAAAAAATTAAAAATAGACCTACCCTATGACCCAGCAGTAGCACTGCTAGGAATTTACCCAAGGGATACAGGAGTGCTGATGCATAGGGGCACTTGTACCCCAATGTTTATGGCAGCACTCTCAACAATAGCCAAATTGTGGAAAAAGCCTAAATGTCCATCAACTGATGAATGGATAAAGAAATTGTGGTTTATATACACAATGGAGTACTACATGGCAATGAGAAAGAATGAAATATGGCCCTTTGTAGCAATGTGGATGGAACTGGAGAGTGTGATGCTAAGTGAAATAAGTCAGGCAGAGAAAGACAGATACCATATGTTTTCACTTTTATGTGGACCCTTAGAAACTTAACAGGAACCCATGGGGGAGGGGAAGAAAAAAAAAGAGAGGTTAGAGTGGGAGAGGGCCAAAGCATAAGAGACTCTTAAAAACTGAGAACAAACTGAGGGTTGATGGGGGGTGGGAGGGAGAGGAGGGTGGGTGATGGGCATTGAAGAGGGCATCTTTTGGGATGAGCACTGAGTGTTGTATGGAAACCAATTTGACAATAAATTTCATATATTAAAAAAATAAAAATAAAAAAACTGAGAACAAACTGAGGGCTGATGGGGGGTGGGAGGGAGAGGAGGGTAGGTAATGGGCATTGAAGACGGCATCTTTTGGGATGAGCACTGGGTGTTGTATGGAAACTAATTTGACAATAAATTTCATATAATAAAAAAAAGTCAATCCTTCTATCACACAGACAAAAGCAGACCCGATCTGAGCTAAGAATAGTCTGCAATTACTATTCAGGCTTAACTTATCTCACATTGGTAAATTCCAGGAGAAAGAAAACTTCTTTCTCTGCTAGAGAAAATATAAATCCCATGGGAAATCTTGACTAGCCTATTCAGCCATATGACTCACCCACAGCCAGACTCAGGAGGGTGGTGTTGAAACTCTCCTCTCCAGAACTCATGGAATAGGGGAAGAGCAATTCCCCCAAGGAGAGAGTGCCACTGTCTCCCTCCAGAAGATGTGCAAGGACCTCTGGTCAAACAAAACACAAGCAATGGTCTCCCCAAGTGACAAGGGAGATAGGAGCATCACTGGAAGGAGACAGGAATAAACAATATCTGACTCACTTCTCCTATGCACTTGCATACTTTAGATACTTAACAATTTTAATGATCATTTAAATTATAAAGATAAATAATAAAATTGATGGTATGCCTACTTGAGTAAGTTTTCAGAAAAAAAGAAAGATATAATTCAGGATGTTCTTCAAGATGAGGAGCTCAGCCTTCCTCAGCCCTCAGGGAGGAAATTTCAAAGGCACTCACTGGACAGTCATTGCACAGAGTGAACACTGGGTCCATTATGAATGTGAATTGTCCTTGAAAACTCTGAGTGTGATGAGCCATAGGTTTAATAACTGAAGGGTTGATTACTTAGCAGTCTGTACAGAGAATGGATTGGATACTCAAGCCATGCAGGAGATAGCCAGAACTAAAATCTGCTTTAGGCAGATTTGTTTTTATACCTACCCCCTAAGCCTTATTCAGATTCTAACTATGGCACATGTTTTCAAAATATTTTGTAGCAATATTCTCTATTCACTTTTTTGCCAAATGAAATTTTACTCAGAAGCTCAAGATATATAAATAAAAGTGAAGCTATTGGGGTTCAGTGTGGTAGGAGAGGGGAGGACTGTCCCACATATCCAGCCTCAACTTCCTCCTGCCACCAGCCTGGAGGCTTGTGCATGGAACTGGGGCCTCAAGAAAAGTAGCTGGAAATCCAGCATTCCAGTTGACAGAGTCAGTCTCACAGCAAATGAAATCACAGAACTTACAGATGTTATAAGTGTTGCTGTGCCTTCTGCCAGCTTCTAGTCTGATGACATGATTTTTAAGAATAATTTTAAATGTGGGCAATCTAACTAACCAAAATTACCTCACCCACTAAACATATCATTAGAAAACCAGCAGACAAGCAAATCTTATGGGAAAGTTGAGAACAGAGCATAGAATATCGGGAGAAGAAAATTTCTAATTAACAATAGATGTAATACTATGGAAGACTTGAATGAACCAAAGCTTAGACACTAAATCCAACCCTCCAGAGGAACACAGCTCTCCCAGTGACATATCCACATGATGGGACCCAGAGATTTTTTTTTAAATCCCTGTAGAGAGAATGCCAACAAATATTTTAAGGAGGCTAATCAAAGAATTAGAAAACAAATTTCCCGTTTGGAAGTATCTTTTAAATGAACTGATCACAAAATAAGATTTCAAATTGCTTTCTGGGAAAAAGAAATCAGTTGTTGAATTTAAATAAAAATGGAGCAAATTTATCATAGTGTAATGACTGTCCCAGAATAACCACAGAGATCATTATCTATACTCAAAAATAGAAGCGACAACTGCTTTTCTCACACTGATGCAGTTACAAAATTAAAGTGTATACAAAAGTAGCTTTCTTAACCATGTGGCAATTGCAACAACCACAGGTAAATCTTACCAACTTGAGGAGGGCTTTATAAAAACTGTTATAATGGTGCTTGCTTTGGAATATACAAAGGCAGTAAATTTAGTATTCTCCTAACCCTAAAGTAACTTGAAGATATCATCTAGTCCACTTATTTCTTTTAAAGAAAAATTGTATCATCACATGAATAGTTATCTGTTCCATTGAAAATAGTCTGAATCAAGGAATTTATGACAAAAAAACTTAGATGATTTCACTTATCCATTTAGCAAATAGATACCAGGCAATACCAGCATCTATCCTGGGCATTAGGGAGGCACAGTGAATGAGATACAATCTCTATGAAGACTCTATAGTCTAGTCTTGGTTTGCAAGCATAATTCGTTCCAGAAACATGCTTGTAATCCAAAGCACTTGTATATCAAAGAATTTCAAGAACAATCGGCTCAGTTGTGATCATGTGACATTCAGTGTCATGTACTACTCATATTGCAAAACATCACTCATTGATCGAGTTTTACAATTTATTAGAAATATTTGCTTGTCTTGCGGAACACTTGCAGTCCAAGTACCTTGCAATCCAAAGTTTTGCCGTATATGCATTCTGAGAAGCAGTTAAGACATTATCTTTGGAAATAGGAGGCTGACAGTTAATCTCTAAAAGAGGATATTCAAGAAAGGATTTACCATCTAAACTCAGGCCTGACACACAAGTTTGCCAGGTGAAAGGGTAATTGAAAGTTTGTTCCAGTGATACAGGACCAGATATGAAAAAGCCTAAAGATACAATTGAAAGTGGCACATCCGATGCTTAGGAACAGTTCCATGTAGAGAGGTGTATTAAGACACCAGGCTGGTGAGGTAGGCAGAAAGACCTTGAATATCATGTTGGAGATTTGGTGTATTATCATGCAAGCAAAGAGTAGGCAATAAGGTATCTAAGCAGAAAATGTGTTTGATCAGATCTAAGTATAAGAAAGACTACTCTGATGGGGAACAGAGAATGGCTCGAAGATGGACTAAGATCAGAGGCAAGGAAAGCAGTTAAGGGACTGTTGCAGAAATGTCTCAGTAAAAGGATTCGTAATTCAGTTCAGATCAAGCTAACATAGTAGTAGTGAGAACAGAGAAAACTGCCCTGATCCAATTGTTCTTTATAAAGCATAGCAGATAGATACGACTTCACAACACACAGGATATGGAGAACTGGAGGAAAGAACTGGGGTGCTGCATGGATTTTTGGCCTTAGGACGGCCTGTCTTTAGATGGGGAACAAAGAAGGAGCTAAGCTGGATTAAAGAAAATGAAGTCAATTTTTAATATGTTGAATTGAGAGTTCTTATGATTCATCCAGTAGAGAATTTATCCTCTCTTATTGAATGCAGCTGCACTACATGAAGTGGGGCAGGGGGAAGAAAAGATTATGTAATGAAGGCAAATAGTGATGAAAGAGGAGGGCAACTGAAAAATGAAACACTGAACCAGAAGTGAAAGAGACACTTCTCAGTGGAATATAATTACATAATCATATTAATAATACTAATATAATATATTCTCAGTGGAATATAATTACATAATCATACTAATATAATATTAATCATACTACTATAATTACATAATTATACTAATATACTAATATAATCATCAAAGAAACAAGCAATATCTGAGTTGAGTGCTTGTGTAGCTTCCTTATATGCATGAAGACATGTATATATACAAAAAAGTCAATGAATACATGTGTTCCTGAAGGACCTTTGGGAGAGAATTTTGTACAGAATCATAGAAAGTCTATTAACCATATACAGGATTGGTTGTCCAGACCTGACTGGAGTTAGTGTCTGCATGCAGATCTTAAGAACATAATGCACATGCAAAGTTGCCCCTAAATACACTTCATGGGGCATAGTCTATGACTTCTTGCTTGGTGTTTTTAAGCACAGCAAGGCACAGGCTCTGAAAGACCAGGTTGATTGCTTACAAAATTCTTTCTTGATCCAATTTTTTTCCTAAGAATTAATTTATGGACAGAATGCAAATATTAGTAGTCTTGGGCTTAATGAGCTTTCTCTTCCATATAATATATAGTAGGTAATTGCTATCAATCTTGACAAAAGTTGAAGTACAAACAGAAACTTCAAGAGAGAAGTGCTCACAGGAAGAGTTACAGATACAATTATCTACACTTTTCAAAGTAGGGGATAAAAATTAGTGTTTATAATTGGCAGAATAAAAAGCAAAGACATAAGGACATTATTTAGTGTTACAAATATAATACTTTAGGAACAAAATGATAATATAGCCATACTGGAAGGAGGAATATTGATGAGTTATAAGTGAGCTAAATCTTCATTTATCTTAACAAGTTGTTAATCGAAAATATCCAAAACCAACAATTAAGAGACTCTACTATACACATTATTTGCATATATGCAGGAAACGTCCAGGTAAAAGAACTGTGAATGGTAGTGATGAGGTGGTGGGATACACTTAGTGTGTAAGCCCTCTGCTTTGCCAACTATAAGCAAGTGTTACTGTTGTAAAATATTTTAAATATATATAATATATAGAAAAAATGTATGCTCTGTCATCTGAAAGATCAAAAATAGCTCCTAGTTTGGCCAGGGTTTGATTACACTCGGAACGATGGCATTAATATGAGTTAACAAAGAGTGTTCCATACATAATAAATGTGCAAGAGTGCATCTAACGATGTGAAAAGAAAATCAAGACTTAACCAATAGACACAAGGAAGAGTGATTCAATAAATATTAACTGAGAGACTCTGCTTAAGATCACATGCACTCTGTTATGGTCTGAACCCCGCCCGCCCCCAAATTCATATGTCGAAATCCATACCCCTAAGGTAATGGTTTAGGAAATGGGGACTTTGGGAGGTGATGAGGTCTTGAGGATAGTACCCTTGTAAGTGGGATTAGTGCCCTTATAAAAGAGACCCCAGGGAGCTCTTTTGCCCTTTCCTCCATGTGAGGTTACAGTGAGAAGACAGACATCTATGAGGAAGTATGTCTCACCAGACACAGGATCTGCCAGCGCCATGATCTTGGACTTCCCCACCTCCAAAACTGTGAGAAATAAGTGTTTGTTGTTTACAAGTAACCCAGTCTGTGGGATTTGGTAAAGCAGCATGAAAGAACTAAAACACATCCCAGGTTCTCATTCCAGATTCACCAAGCAAACTTTTGTTTACAATCAGACTTCTCATTCAAGCTAGCCTACAGAGAGAGAAACTTTGTCACACTAACAGAAGTATTCAGGTCTATGTAGAGTTTTATTTTACTATAGATTGATAATTTGACATTCAGAATTATACTTTAGTCTCTGGAGAACCTGGTTATTCTAAGTTAACATCTTGTCGTCTATTCAGCTCAGAGAGACTGACAAAAACCATACTCCTTGTCATAGAAGACTGGGAACAAAATTTTGGACAATTTTTAACTTATCCTAGACGTCTTGTTAGACAGCCAGTGGGTGTCTTTTGGAAATTCCTGGGTTATGCAACACTCGACTTTCTACACTCAACAGTTTGAAGAAGGCCTCCCTTTTTTTTTTTAAGTTTAGTATACATTTTTGCTTCCTTCCAACTTCCTTTTCCTTTTCTCATTATGCTGTAAGTCATTCACTTTTTAATCGTCCATACAGAATTAGAGTGCTAAGAAGCAGAGAACAGTTCTTGGGTCACAACCTCAGTGCCTTTTGATTTGCCCATAACGTTTGAGAAAAACGCTGAAATGGTAACCATAACCAGACACAAAATCAAGTGTGGCACATCTGAGTCTGGAAAAAGTAGGCCCCTTTAGGGCAAGCATTTACTCAGAAGTTTCTGTAATCAGAGGCAGATTTACTGTGAAGTTAATGAAGCTTAACTTAGGGCACCTCACTTAGATCAGGCTTTTGCAAAGCCCCACGGCGTTCCCTTGCAATGTATTCATATAATCACTGGTTCTTCTAAAGTTTTGAAAACTGCTGTCTCTTCCCTCTCTGACTTGCTTTCCATCACAAACCTCCTGGAGTTCAGTAGCAATGGAGTGCCTATAGGCATTTTAAAATCTGACTAAGGGAAACCTGGGTTAGAGATCTGTTAACCTGGGTGGAATATATGTATGTTTCACAGTTTTTTCCATGTATGATTAAGTTGTTGCTGACTCATCAGGCTCACTGAAATTAACGTGTATATCCAGAGATCATGGTGTGATAGGAACATGTCCTGTGACTCCCAGCACAGGACATTTGTAAGTACACAGAGGAAATAAGGTTTGAAATGTATGAAGCAAAAAGCTAGTATGTGGAAAATTCTTCTAATCATCAAAGATGTAAATTCTAAGGAGAAGATTCAGTTCAAATTGATTGCAAACAAAAAATGAAAGTTCTACCCCTTCAGGAATATTCTCAGTAATGTGGCATATATAATTATCAACACAACATGTTATAGGAACCTCTCAAAATAAAATTTGTTAGAATTCCTGTTTGTACTGCACAAACCAAGAGCTGTACTACAAATAGTAAGTATAGCTCATTATAAAATCTCATATGGACCCCAAATTATTAACGCTAAAAAACAAGTTTTAATCAGACATGATAGTAAAAGGCTGAATTGTCTTTCTGTAGTCTCTATAGAGAATATTACAAAATTATTTGTTGTATAAGGAGATAATCAAAAAATATTCAACTAAACTTATAGGGAACAGTATTATAGAGCTTTGTGAGGCAGTTGGTTAATAAATATAATGAGTTATTTTCTGGAGTTTTAAATATTTATAGAATATTTGCAGAAATATTTTTAAATAGTAGTAGAATTCCAGAATATTTACAAAATATTCTAAAAATATTTAAAAACTTTTAAAAATTTTAGGTTGTGTTTTTTTTTCTTATACTATATGAATGTTCATATTTGCATATAACTTTGTATTTTAAGTTTTGTATTCCTTTTATTAAAGAGAGTCCCTAACAATTGTATAATCTTCAATAAGTCAAAACTGGTGTCCAACTCTGCATGTAATGTAAAATTTAAGGTAGTCCCTTAAAATAAAATAAAAAAGCTAGAAGTACTCTGTGCATGATATTATCAGTCTTACATGCCACGTGCACAACACAGAGAAGACTCTTTATTTCCAGGGATAAAAAAGTGTAGAAATACTCAGTTTAAATGTATTGATAAGATCTACTAACATGAAGTTCAATCACTTGCACCTAATTTTCCCTGACTTCGTCTCCAGCTTACCTTTTTCAAAGAGAGTTTGTTTATTACAGGAAAGATGCAAGAAAAAAAAATCTCTTTGTATGCTCTCTAGAATTCCAGGCACTTCTACAAGGTAAAAAGTACACTAAGGCACATTACTCATTTGAAGGTTGTCAGTGGTATAAAGAGTCCCATTTGGAGAGAAGTGAAGTAGCTGTCCTAAATGATTCCCTAAAATCATAAAAAATGAATGGGACCATCAAAGTAGAAATGAATAATTAAAGTTGCACTCCAATTCCATATCTATGAAGATCAGGAAAGCGCAAATTGAGATAGCTATTAATGTTTATGCTCTCCAGGTAGAAACCCAAACTGTATGGTAAAATTTGATAATAAATCTAACAATTAGATAGGTACTATTGAAACAGAACAATCTCTGGTATGTCTCTGTGAAGGGGTGATCACACAAATAAAATGCTAAGAGAGAACGTACAGACTTCTTTTGAGTAAAAAAAGAGAGAAGAGAGGAAAGAAAGAGTGTTCGGTCAGGAAGACAGAAGCAAGAAGGAAGGGAGAGAAAGGGAGAGTGAGGGAACAAAAGGAAGGAAGGCAGCAGCACTGAGGATCTGTGTGCCACCTGCCATGAGTTATGGGGTTTTTATCCCTTAACATCATGTAATAGTCACAACCTCTGGGTGGTGATTATTATAACCATTTCACAGATTAAAAATTGAAGCATAGAGAATTAAAACAGCTTGCACAAAAACACATAGCAGTAAGAAACGAAGCCTGAATTCACAGCCAGATCTATCCGATTTCAGAGTTCATACTCTTTCCACTCTTAAGGCCCAGATATGTCAAGAATGGAACTGGAGACAGAATTCCTATCTGTACAGGGTTGGCTAGACTTTGTAACAGCAACAGCAACAACAACACTATTCATAACGTAGCACACATGTATAGAGCTTACTGCATACAAGACAGAATTCTAAACTTTCCATACATTCCCTCATTTAATCTTCTTAACAACTGTTTATAGATTATTATCCCATTTGACCAAGGAGGACATTTGTAGCATGGAATTCTGCTCCCTAGGCTTCTCTATTACCTTGTTCCCATTGGATGATCTAAATGAAATAATGAATTAAGAATTCTTTATCTGAGGCACCTGGGTGGCTCGGTCTGTTAAGCATCGGACTCGGTTTCAGCTCAGGTCATGATCTCGTGGTTTGTGAGTTCAAGCCCCACATTGGGCTCTGTGCTGATGTGTGGAGCCTACTTGGGATTCTCTCTCCCTCTCCACTTCTCTCTGCCCCTTCCCTGCTCTCTCTGTGTCTCTCTCAAAATAAATAAATAAACTTAAAAAAAAAAAAGAATTCTCAATCTGTTGCAGCAAAGATGGGGTTGGGCAAGGGAATTAAAACATATAACAAATAGGAAGATAAATCCCCAAGAACCATAGAGACCTTTTTTTTTTTATATTTTGTTTTCTTTAGCATTGTAAAAGCAATACTGATTATAACATAAGCACAAACTATTTGAAGTGTTTAAAGAGTACATTTTCTCCCATACCCACAGTAATCCTACTCCTAAGCAGTTAAACTAACTCACAGAAACATACATGCATACTTAACACTAGCTCATGGGCTTAATTTGGCTTCATGATGCATGGTGCTCTTATAAATAGTAGTCCACAGTATGCATATACCATAATTTATTTAAGCAAAAGTCAAAGGATTTAAATCTATCCAAACTTCATGTATCAGTGAAAGAAATTACCTCTGCTTTGGGAAAAACAGTCACCAGGTTCTTCTAATTCCATCACTTCTTCACTCTTAGCAGATGCTCAGTGTTCTACTCTAGTGGTAGGTCTCTTAACAGACCTCTACGTAACTGACTCATCAAATTAGCCAATGTTCTTCATTTCCCCAGTAACATGTAACAAATAATGACTATGGCACACTAAATACTCAGAGCTGCCAAGCTACTTTCTTTGGGGTATCTTCTGCTTCCACTAGTTTCCAAGGGTCACTTGTGTTTTCACCCAAATAAGTCTATGCCACTTTTTCATGTTATTCTATTATAACACAAATTGAATAAATGTTTAGTCCTTAATATAGCTATTTCCAAAAACATTAAATTGAATTTTGGGGGAAGTTAATAATGGTGAGTTACTAAAACAACTGTGTTATGAAAATCTTAAGAAGAAAACTATAAAAATGGCAAGAAATATACCAAGTTCTATAGGAATTATGCACTCAGATTGCTTTGTACTTGCCTTTAAAACATTTAATTTAGTGCCAGACATACATTTAAATATTACAGAAAAATATTGCCCTTTTTTAAAAGGACCAAAGTTGAGCTCTTCCCTAGTCACAGTAAAGAGCTAAAGAGGTGTGGGAATATTTTATTGTACAAAGAATGCTTAAGAGGTGAAATTTGTTTTAGAGATTATATAATTGATAAAATTTTAGAAGGGGAAGCATCACATTAACACCCCGTCTTCTTACCTCCCCTGATAGAAAAAGAAATAAGTATTAAGAAAAAATCATGCTTTTACTGCATGTAATTTGAGGGTAATGAGAAAGGAATCATGTCTTTTAATTTCCAATTATTTAAAAAAAATAAAAGCAAGAGAGAAAGAGAAAACAATAAAAAAATAAATATGAAAGCATAAATAAATGTCCAAAGCATAGATGTAACTATATATGCTATAAAAATGCCAATGATGCAATTAATGTGAAATTTCTTTTTTAAAAAGTGTATGTAGATGAATTCTTTTTTAGAATTAAATTACTAAGAAAGCTTCTGTAATCTTTGTTAGAAAAACAGCTACATGTGTACAAAGAAATACTAGTCTTTCCAGGAAAAAAAAAATAAGTAAATTAAAAGAATATTTGTAATTTCCATTCTAAGATTTATAAATATTAGAATAAAATTCAAAATATTTCTATTTATTTGTCCTAAAACATATCCTATCAATAATTCAGAGAATAAAACTTTAAGTAGCAATCGTGACTCTTAATAGAAAGCAACAAATTTATTTAAAAAAATTTTTTTAATGTTTATTTATTTTTGAGAGAGAGACAGACAGAGCATGAGCTGGGGAGGGGCAGAGAGAGAGAGAGGGAGACACAGAATCAGAAAGAATAGGAAGCAGGCTCCAGGCTCTGAGCTGTCAGCACAGAGCCCGACATGGGCCTCGAACCCACAAAACATGAGATTATGACCTGAGCTGAAGTCTGATGGTTAACTGACTGAGCCACCCAGGAACCCTGAAAGCAACAAATTTATAATAAATTTTGTTACTTAAAGTATTTAGAAAACATTTGCAGATTTCATGATAACCAACACTTAATAATTTGCTTATTAAAGAGCATAAAATTATAATATTCTTTAATTGTTTGATACCAGAAGTTATTATACATACACGGGTACTTAATATATACATAAATTATCATATTTCATAGACTATAGGATAATTTTTACATTTAAATATTTATTTAAAATTACATTTAATATTTAAATGTTTATTAAATATTTCTACATTTAAATATTTATTTAAATAAGATACATTGAAGTATCTTACCTCACTAATATAAATATTTGGTGGAATATTTTCTCATTCTTAAATAAATGTGAAAAAATATTTGCAATTGCACATATTACAAACTACATTTTAGTTCCAAGGAAATCTGGAATTAAAATCATCAGTAAAATGGGGCATCTGGGTGGTTCAGTCAGTTAAGCGTCCAACTTTAGCTCAGGTCATGATCTCATGGTGCCTGAGTTAAGCCTGAGTCTGGCTCTGTGCTGACAGCTTGGAGCCTGGAGCCTATTTTAGAGCCTGGAGCCTGCTTCGGATTCTGTGTTTCCCTCTCTCTTTCTGGCCCTCCTCCACCCACACTCTCTATGTCTCTCTCAAAAATGAATAAACTTCAAAAAAAAATTTTTTTAAATCATCATTAAAGCATACATTTACCAAAAACAAAACAAAAAGGATCCTTTAGGAAGGTAAAAAAGCAATGTAAAATCTTAATAAATAACCATCAAATAAAAGTTAACAAATTTGAGTTTTCTCTGAAAAGCTACCAGGGACTATCAGAACCCTGTAAATTCCTTCCAATCACTAATATAAAAATAATATTTAATCATTTACACAGTTGTGCAATTATCAACTTCAGTGTTAGTGTGTAAAGAGAAACAAACCAAAAAATGGGAAAACATAAAATAATAAAGAGTTTAAAGTAGTCCAAAAATTTAAGGTCAGATAGTAATAATCCTTTCTCTATATAAGCACATCAGAATTTAATACTATTCTGCTTGTACTATATCTTTTTCCCTCCTGCAGCATTTCAAGCCAAGAACATGGAAAGAATTTACTGAATCAGCATTCTGGGAAAACTCCTAGTAGTTTAGTTAATAATATATAGTTTTTCATTACAAAAGAAAGCCTTTGCTTCTAAGTTTCATTCTTGAAACTATAAGATTTACTAGAAACATACTTGATTCTCAGCAGGATTAACCATACCTATCATTCTCACAACATGAAGTACTTGAATACTATCTCTAATCCTTTTGACACAGACCCTGAAAAGTTCTTCCTTTTTATTAAAAAAGATTGATTGTTATATCTTTAATGTGGATATAAGAATTTCTAGTAAAACACTATGGATTGAATATATGCATGTATCACCAATCCCTCTTCAAACACTACTACTGTTATAATGAAGGAATTATTAAGATACTAATATACAAAGACAATGATAATGAGAGAGTATATCTCAGAAAACAAGAGATTCAACAAAATTTTAGAAGGAAGAGAGCTAATAGATCAGCAGTAGACTATCAGAACAGAGAAAGATGTTACTTAGGAGCACAAAAGTATGGAAGCCAAGAAATTAGAAATGCACATCTCAAGATCCTGGAAACTCTCAAGATTTAGAGGTACCAGAACTTCAAGAATTAGAGCTATCACTGAAACCAGAAATACTGTATAGTTTCAGTTTTGATTGAAGATCTTTATAGGGTGCAATTGGCCCCAAGATCACTTAGGAACAGCCACACAATTCTGCACCTGGGGAAGACTGGCCATTTACTTTCTAGTGAGGCTGAACTGAATGCCTTTTGACTCAAGACTCTCGACATAGCTAAAAGAGAGGTGCCAGAGCCCAACTGGGAAATTGAGCAAAAGATTATGTATGTGTAGTAATATCCACTGGGGATCCTTGGTTTATATCTCTTGGTTTATATCTCTAGGGTTAAAATTGAGGATATTCCCTTAGAAGAAACTGACTAGGACAAAAGAAAAGGCAATAGATATTGATTATTGTGGATCCTTAAGTGAAATGACCAATCCCTGACTAATCAGTGAAATCCACTAGTCAATAAGTATTGCCCTTGCCACAGACTTTGTAGTCAGAATTTTAGGGTTTCACTCTGAAATATATATTTAAAAAAAAAAGAATCACATGACACTTGTGGAAAAACTATATTATTAAGTGCAGGTACCAAAACAAACAAGTACCCAGAGACAATAGAGACTATGCTGAGATCAAAAGAAACCTTCAAATATATTATAATTTGTGATATTTTGTACATATGTCATATAAATAGTTTATTATTTATATATACATATATACACACAGATATTTATGTATATTACATCTATTAATCAATATATTTCAAATACAATGTAAATAACATATATAGCACCTATTTAAAAAGAAATATTCCAGATAATAAGATTTCTTAGATACTAAAAATATGATGACAGTGATAATTTGAATTAAGTACATTTATTAAAATCTCCCAAAAGGGTTTTTAAATTTTTTTTTTCAACGTTTATTTATTTTTGGGACAGAGAGAGACAGAGCATGAACGGGGGAGGGGCAGAGAGAGAGGGAGACACAGAATCGGAAACTGGCTCCAGGATCTGAGCCATCAGCCCAGAGCCTGACGCGGGGCTCGAACTCCCGGACCGGGAGATCATGACCTGGCTGAAGTCGGACGCCCAACCGACTGCGCCACCAAGGCGCCCCCCAAAAGGGTTTTTAAAGACATGTGATGGAAATAAAAGAGAAGAAATAAGAATATCTGTGGCAGTCTAAAATATTCAACAACATATTAAAAGGAATTCCAGTTTGAAAAAAGAAAACTTATAGGATAGACATTCTCAAACAAATAGCACAGTTTTTTCAGACCTGAAGGGCATGAACAACTGAGTTTAAAGAGTCCACCGAATGCCAAGTAAAACAGGTGAATATTGCCCTCACTAACCAAGATCATCAAAATTTTGAGAACTCCAGAAATAATTAAAAGCTTTTTAAAAGCAGTGAAGAAAAAAAATTTAATGCAAAGACTGGGAATCCAAATGTCACCTAACTTCTACCTTCTTAATGACAACTTTCGAAGCCTAAATATAATAAAGCCTTTAAAATTCTGAGGTTAAATTATTTCCAATTCAATATTCTATACCCAGCCAGATTATCAATCAAGTTGCAGGGAAGTACAAAGACATTTTCAAATATACATGCTATCAAAATTTTAATCCATTATACCATGTTTTAATAAACTAGTGGATGATATGAGTACCACCAAAATTAGAGAGTAAACCAAGAAGACAGAAAGTGGAAGATGAAACATACAGAGAATCAAATAGAAGAAAGAGGCAAAGGAAAAATTCTAGAAGGAGAGCAGTGCTGCAGGACTGTTTGGATTGGACTACAAAGAGAGAGGACTCTAAGATGGAAATCTTCAGGAAAAGAATAGAACTGATAAGTTATTCACAGATTTAAATATATCAGAAGATTTATTGTTATAATGGAGAGTTTATGAGTGGATTGCTAACAGGCATATTAAAAACTAACAAAATTTAAAGTGATGTAAAACTTCATTTTAGAGAGTTCCACAAGAAAGCAAAAGAAATTTTAGTATACTATATAAACAACCAAATAATGCTTATATAGCCATTATAATATAGGCAGAGCAAATTTACCCCAAGATTTTCATATAACTCCATCAGGAGAATGGGAGAAAGAAAAGTGTGTGTGAGAGGAAGTTATACAAAAAGTCAGGAAAAGCATCCATGAGTAAAAATAATTACGAAACTGCGGTAGAAGCATGCTACTCCAAAAACTAAATAGCAGAAGAAACTCTTGCCCCTTGGAAACAGAATCTCAGGATGAAAAAGGGTAGAAGGTTGATGATTATGCTTGCTGGTAAGTCTTAAAGTGCTGAGGGTTTTTTGTTGTTTTTTACTTTTTAAAATATCTATAAGTTTTACTTTGATGAATATTAAATTAAGAAGCTAAAAAAAATCTAAGTATACCTGAGAATAGGACTGTTCTGTCATCAGTGGGGACCATGCCACTGTTCATAATCCTATTTTAGCTGAAATGCAGGCTTGCTCTGAGAATCCCATTTCCTCTACTAACCTCAGAAGTAAAGCCAATTTTACTTTAATCTCCCGTACACCTAAATGCCTGGAAGAGAGTTAGCCCCTCTCTCTGCTCCCCATTATTGCTTCCAAACCATTTCTCCACTCACCTTTTAAACTGCAGCTCCTTTGATGCTGGTATCTTCCAGCAATAACCACCCACTACTTCTCTGTTGTTTTAATTTATGCACCTCCATTTCACCCTTCTTCATTGTTGAAGACTTTTGCTCCCACCTCACTTTTTCTCGCTTAAAATATGTACATTTTATTATATGTAAATTATGCTTCAATAGAGTTGATTAAAAAAATTTTTTAAGGAGAAAAGTCAGTGTCACAGGCTTCCAGAGCCTACCCAATCACTGATCAAGGTGAAAATATCTAAGAAAATAAAAGGGACAGCAAAGAACAGTTTGGTGAGAAGTTCAGTATCGAAGTCCAGTCCAATGTGAAGAACAGGAGGAAGATCCGTGTAAGGAGAAACAACCAGATTTCAAGTCAGAAAGCTAGAGATTTAATGAGTATTGCTAACAAATCACCAACTTCACACACACACACACACACACACACACACACACACACAGGAAACAAATTGAAAGGAGATGCACATCTAAGGCAAAGTAAATAGCAAATTTGGTAAGAACATGTTTGAGACAGTAAGTCCTAACTCAACACTTTGAATTGTATCTGTTCAGTCACCATGCTTCTCCCACATGATTTGTGTAAAACACAAACAAACAAACAAACAAACAAACAAAAAACTGATCCCATTTAAACATGAGTAATCTTCAAAAAAAGCAACCAAAAGATAGCTAGGAATAGATAATGAAAACAAAAGGTATACAAAGAAACTAAATCACAAAATTGTTCCATGTTTTTCCAGTCCCAACTAAAGTACAACATGGGGAGCATCTGGGTAGCTCAGTCTGTTAAGCATCTGACCCTTGATTTCGGCTCAGGTCATGATCTCACAGTTTGTGAGTTTGAGCCCCCATTGGGCTCTACAGTGACAGTGCAGACCCTGCTTGGGATTCTCTCTCTCCCTCATTCTCCCTGACCCTCCCCCCCCCCGCCACTTTCTCTCTATCTCTCTCTCAGAATAAATAAATAATAAATAAATAAATAATAAAGTACAACAGGGAACAAAGGTCAGGGAAGAGAGATAAAGTTTCAAAGATGAAATTGCAAGAAGACAGAAAGAAACGAAGAATAAAACTGGCATAGCTCAGTAAAAAAAATGAGAGTACTGCAAAATCATCACCAAGAAGAAAGCCAGGTTTTAATCGACTTAAAATAACATGACTGAAATCCAGGAAGAAACATCATGGGGTGGCCAGAGGAAACACAAATAAAACAGAAAATAACAAGGATTGGGGGGGAAATAGATTGTCTTTTTCTGAAAAATGACATCAAAGGAGACCCAAAGTATGCATATTTGTTTTTCTTGAGAAAAAAGAACACATCAAATGAAAATTATCAAAGGTATTTTATAGGAGAATTTCCCCGAAATATGAGCACATCATATCCTAGGAAAAAAACTGGCACAAAATGATCAATCCTAAGATATACCCCGGTGAATTTATTGAACTTTCATTATAAGGAAAGAATCATATAGATCTTCAGCTAGATAAAGCACAGCCCAAGTAAGACAGAAATAAACAGACTGTCTCAGACCTCCACAGCAGCACTCTAGGCAGGTAGAGAGTGAAGTGCAGTCTCCAAAGTTCTGAGGAAAAGACAATAGGACCCAGGGATTCTCTGTCTGGCCAAGTTGTTCTTCGCCAATAAAGAAAATGGACGTTTTCAAGTAGACACGGCTTCCAAGATTACAGCACCCATGAGCTTTGTTTGCAAAACTGCCGGCCAATGAAATCCAGCCAAGAAAAAATGAAGTGAAATAAAGAAACCAAGAGAGACAAAGCTAAATGGAGGTGTGCTTAAAAATCAATTTAAATACTGAACTAGGGATAAACATGTGTGGATAGTGTACAGATATTAGAGAAGAAAAATGAAATAATAATGCTATTTTGAGTTCAAAGTTCGAAATTATCCTGGAGACTGGGTGTAGCTTACAAAACAATACAGATAAAATTATCAAACTCTGAGATTCTTCAGTTAAAACAATATTTAATGCTGTCTCATGGCATCCATGTTTCTACCAAATGGAAGTTGTAATCAATTACCTTTTAGACATCTACAAAACAATGATCCCCATCCTATATTCTGTCCCCTGGATCTTTATAGCTATACAACTCTCTTTGCCCTATGTGGCCCTATTTCACAGCCAGAGCTGACTGGATGGGACTGCATAATTAACCCCAGTTAAACCAGTCAGATCCTCTCACCTGTGGGCTGGGATTTCGACATAGACACTGTAGCCAAATATACGTCATACCAGAACTGGCGCTGTGGCCAAACAGAATTCTGGTCTATAGGTAGAAATGAATGAAACAGACACACAGAGATGGAAGATCAACTTAGTTGAAACAAGAGAATGGCCTTGTTTTTTCCCTTCCGAAAGCCCAATACACTTCCTGCCATAGGCTTATATGAGATGTCAGTGTACTTTTAATAATTTCTTTTTTATTAAGCTTTTTTGGATGGGTTTCACTTATTTTCAGCCAAAATAGTCTTAAAAACAACACAAAATAATATGAGAAATGAAGTTACAATGAACAAATCCACATTAAAAAGAATTCATGCAAAACTAGACAAATTGGAGTACAGGTTGAGGGGCAGTGTTGATTGCTCTACCAAGGAATAGGAAACCAGCAGTTTGTTTGCCAGTAACAAAGTCGTTCAGCTATCATCTGCTCTTCCTGACAAATTCACACTACATTTCCACAAAAAAGTGAGGCTTTAAAGAATGTCATAGTCAGTTTAAAGAATCAGAGTATGCAGATTACAACTTGCAAAACATACAGCAACAGAAGCAAGTTTGAGAAAGGAATTTCCTGTCTAGAGGCAAAGGAGAAAATGAGGCCAGCACCTTAAGATTGCTGTGTTCCAGATCGAGAAATTATGCACCTCACCAAGACATAGCATCCAAACTATTTGAATAATCATATATCTGTACTTTAGGCTAATACACTGATAGGGGTGGAAGGGGGAAGGTGAAGTATCCTAACATTCAGAAAGGTAATATGTGCATTAACTGGAGAGTTAGAATGGAATCATTACCCATGGGCCGCTTCGAGGAATACCCCCACTATATGCCATATTCTAGCTCCAACCTAACAAATCCATTAAAGCTAAACTGGAATTCATGCTTCAGGAAGAACATACTTGAACAGATTAAAGAAATGTGCCCTGCTGGCCACTGTTTTTCTCCTAGGCCTTAAGACTAAGTCCATCAGCAGATAAATATGGTGTCCTGTAATTCCAGGAAGGGTTCGATAAGAACGATAAACCCAGGTGTGACAGTGAGGCCAAGCAAATACACACAGCACCATGAGGCATCAGGTTTTCTGGCTTGCTTTACTGCCAACAGAGCTCTCCCAAACCAAACAATATCAACAAGAATTTCACCGAAGTCTACAAGAAGGTTAATTGCAAAAAACAAAACAAAACCTCTCCGCCTGGTCAAGAGAACATGGATGACTGAAACCAAGATAGGAAATTTAACATCAACATGGGGCTTTTTTGTTTGTTTGTTTTCTTGCTGTTGTGCCTTTCAGATGAAACTATTAAAGATGCTGGCACAGCCAGACCAGAATCCTGCAGACTATGGACAGAACCCAACACTCCCTTCAAAGTGGCTCTGAAGGACATCTGCACCAGCAGGGCAGCTAGAATTGGAACTCATTCTGCTGCAAAGAAAATCAGTCAACAGTCTCAACACCCCATGAGGTGAACTGGTGGACCCCTCTCCCTCAGATTCAAGCATGCCTTCTCTTGGGTCCCAAAGGTATTCCCAAGGAAGAACATTTTGATATCGTTATGTGATGAGCCACCACACAGTCATATTAAGTAAACTATACTATTTATTCAAGTCTATTTTATCTCTGACAGTGTTAAAATTTTAAATTTTTGTCCAGATACATGGTAAAAACAGAGAGACATTTTCAGTGCCATCTCGTGGAGGGACTGATCAATACCTTCTCAGGTTGATTCTCCACCATTTTAGTCACATTAGAGACTTGACCTTCTTGTGGCAGCCACTGGCCACAGGGAATTCAAAACACAAAAGGCCAGAGGCAGCAAAAGCATGGAGTAATGAGAGAAGACAGTCCGAACGTTGGTGCCTCACAGAGAGCAAAGCCATTCGCAGGGAATGAGTAATCAAGAGCAAGCATTCTGCAGAGTATCTTGGACAGAAATGAAAATACCTTGGGAAGACAGTGATGAAAACTCAAATTCAAATGAATGCTGAGCAAAGACACAGGCAAAGAAATCTTATGTAAATGGCAGTTGCAGCATAACATCCTAGAGCAGACTGACGCAGAACTAAAATATCGTGGAACAAGAACAGGATGGGGCCCAGCAGAACCTGGAAGAAGAAGCATGAAAATTAAACATGAACAAACCACTCCTTTGTTCACACTGTCTCATGATTTTTAGCAATTCTATTACGAGACAAAAATGAAAGTGTGTGACAGCACTCACTGCTAAGAATCCATGAATATAGAATATAAATTAAACAAGTTCACAGTTCAGTACCACTATACGCAGCTCTTGTTACAAGGAATAGAAAATATTCTTTTTATTGTTTTATTAAATACTGACTTTAACAATCCTTCCATATATTCATCAACGTTCTGATCCCTATGGAGACAAAACAGGTGAGCAAATACATTTGGTTTTTTGTTTTTTTTTTTTTTTTTATTTTTTTTTCAACGTTTATTTATTTTTGGGACAGAGAGAGACAGAGCATGAACGGGGGAGGGGCAGACAGAGAGGGAGACACAGAATCGGAAACAGGCTCCAGGCTCTGAGCCATCAGCCCAGAGCCTGACGCGGGGCTCGAACTCACGGACTGTGAGATCGTGACCTAGCTGAAGTCGGACGCTTAACCAACTGCGCCACCCAGGCGCCCCATAAATTTGGTTTTTAACAAGGCTTGCTGTCTGGATAGGCAATAAATCACTTGAAAACATAACATTTCCATTAGAAATGGATCTTTGCTTAGATAAATATGCCCAATAATATTGCTCTGGATTTTCTAACCAATTCAGTAAGACCAAAAAAAAAAGGTATCTGCTACATTGATATGTTGATATATCTGATGTATTTCTAGTATATAAATACTAGAAAGGAGGAGGCAACATTATTATTTGTAGGAAAAGCTGCTGGAAAACTGGCTAATGCAACATTTCAGGGGTACAATTTGGCAATATGGAAAAGCCGTCAAGATATGTATTGTCTTTGATACAATCATTCTAGTTCAAGAAATTTACTCAAGTATCCAACCAGAAATGTGAACAAACATTTGTGTGAAAGGTATTTATCACAGCTTTTTTTCCCTGGCTTAAAATAAAAATGGAAACACCTCTTGTGGCCTACACTATGGAATTAGGCAAATAATCTATAGTGAATTTATAAAATGAGATAAAAGATATCACAAAATAATCAATTGTTTGGACTAATTTATCTGATTACAAATCAGCTGGGAAAAGCAGTTGGTCATGGGCCCTGAGTATCACTGCAAGTCTCTGCTCAGTGTGCCCAGCTCCAAGGCCTAACCTCTTCTGAACTGATACTGTTTCGATAGCTGGACACAAAGGCAATTGAGCAGGTTAAGACAACCAGGGCACCTCGGTGACTAAGTTGGTTAAGCCTCTGACTTCAGCTCAGGTCATGACCTCAAGATTTGCCAGTTGGAGCCCCACGTCAGGCTCTGTGTTGACAGCTCAGGAGCCCACTTCCAATCCTCTGTCTCTCTCTGTCTTTCTCTCTGTCTCTCTCTCTCTCTGCCCCTCCCCACTCATGTGCGCGCGCGCTCTCTCTCTCTCTCTTCTCTCTCTCAAAAATAAATAAACATTTGAAAACAATAAAAATAAATTAAATCTCTAGAATGGTCAAGACAACCACAAAAGCTCTAGAATAGGTCAAGACAACCACAACATGACAACTATGAGACTGCTCAAAAGCTGCTTGTTTATTGCTTGCTACAATAAACGGAGTCCTTAGCTCTGGGTTCCTGAAATACACTGCAAATTACTGTGTGCATAGCTATCATCCAGGCCATTAAATCACCCCAAAAGACTTGGAGTCACATACCTGACACTATCCTGTGAATGTTCCTACTGTTTGCTGTGCTGAAAGTAAGATGCTGTCTTGTTTGGACACACTGAGCATCATAGTTTACTTTTAGCACCTCTGTTATGAGGGTTGGGGTTTTTCCTTAACCAACTTCTTGCCTTTTCATCTACCAGTTTTGCATTGCTTCATTTCTTCATGCTCTGACTTACGTTATTTTAATATAATACTGTGACAGTGTCTAGAGGTATCAGTATTCATTCTAGAGGGGTAATAATAACGTATTTGAGGATTAAGTAAGATAATACATATACACCACTTACAGCAGTGCCTGGCATGTGAAAGCATCCAATAAGCATTTAGCAATCATTATCATTATTATCAACTTCATCCACATTATCATCATTACAATGACATAATACAATCATATTTGGTAAATGCCAGAAAATGTGCTATATATTCTAAGTAAAAGAGCAAGTTATAAAACTCTAATCACAGTGGGGGAAATGTGAACAATTGTTGAATCTGAGTTAAGAGTATACTAGAGCAGACTAATCTTACAAAATTGCAGGTTTCAAATTATATTAACATAAAAAATTACCTCAATCTGAATTATCCCATCTGAATTTATCTATACATAGTCATATATGTGTGTGCATGTGTACAATAACACACATGTCATATGCACACTCATAAACACACAAGTAGAAAAAAATAGGCTTTCTCATTGATCAAAAACAATTTACACTGGATGATGTGATTTGGAACTTTTTTTTTTTTGCATTATCTCAGTATTTTCCAAATTTCTAAACAGACAGAATATTTAAAAAAGAAAATTTAGGGGCACCTGGTTGGCTCAGTTCATTAAGTGTCCAACTTCAGCTCATGTCATGATCTCATGGTTTGTGAGTTTGAGCCCTGCGTCAGGCTCTGTGCTAATAGCTAATAGCTAATAGCTCTGTGCTATTAGCACAGAGCCTGGAGCCTGCTTCAGATTCTGTGTCTCCCTCTCCCTTTGCCCTTCCCCCACTCACGCTCTGTCTCTCTCTCGCTCTCAAAGATAAATAAACGGTAAAAAAAATTTTATAAGAAAATTTAAAACACTTTTCATAAGAAGGTTTACATAAATAATGGTTTCAAAGTACAACTCAGCGTCTATGTCTTATCTTTAAATGGAGAAACTAAAGTATTTCAAAAAATATTCGTTACTTGAGGAAGTTGGGCAATTAGGCATTCAGAAATTCATGAAGTTAAACTTAAAACATACATCTCTGTGTCTGAAGTTCTGGGTTCCAACCAAGTTTCACCCCCAGTTAGTTTACCACACCCTTAGCCTTAAATAACCATGGAAGTGAAGGAGACTGTGCCTTGTAAATCGAATTTCAGGCTTCACCTGATCAGATGAAGTCATGTTCAAGTTACACAGAGCAACTCTAATTATTAATTAACACAATGATCAGAGGAGAAGATCTGGCACCGAGTGGGAAGATCAGAATAGATAAAATTCCATTCGTGTCTGCTCAAAACAAAGGGAAAATAAAAGAATCATCAGAAGTGAGGAAAAAAGAATAAAGCCTGAGTTGGCAAAATCTCAACAAGCAAACTTAGGTTCCAAAGGAGTCTTTGTTGCCTGGTTCAGTTTTCTGATCCATAGCACAGATCTTCAAGGACTCCCTGGAGTGTAAGGAATAATCTCTTTCATGAAAACTTTGCTGAATGTTTGTTTGTTTTCTTCAAATAAGAAGGCTAACAAAACTGACTGTCATTCTCCCAAGTAATGCAGAAAGTACCAATATCCACGTTTCTACAGAAAAATTAATATTCTCTTATAAACAATACAAGCACACTCTACCATTTGAATGTATTTGAATACTTTTGAACTTTTTTCCCCATACTGCTCTGTTCTTTTCTAGAATACAAGCAATGTGGGGCGCCTGGGTGGCTCAGTCGGTTAAGCGGCCGACTTTGGCTCAGGTCATGATCTCGCAGTCCGTGAGTTCGAGCCCTTCGTCGGGCTCTGTGCTGCCCGCGCAGAGCCTGAAGCCTGTTTAAGATTCTGTGTCTCCCTCTCTCTGACCCTCCCCCATTCATGCTCTCTCTCTCTCTGTCTCAAAAATAAATAAACGTTAAAAAAAATTTAAAAGAATACAAGCACTGAATAAGTATTTAACAGAACTTCAGAGAGTAAACTTGTTCATAAAGAAAAAAGTATCAATTACAAAAGTAATTGTGATAAATAAGGAAAAGCTTTGTACATAGAGTGACAGATGAAAAAGTAAGCATTTAGTTGAATTCTAAATATTCCAAAGAAAATGCAGTACTGGGTCATAACAGAAGAGATACATCGCTCCAATGCTTTCACTACAATGAAATATCAAGAGAAAAATGCCATAAGCAAGAAGTAAATTCCTCATCGTTCCTAAGTGCCCAGAAAGCTGGTTCCATGGTTGGCTATTTCAGTAACCCAGTATAGAGAGAACTCTACATAGACTTCTCTGCTCTAACTCATGGATCCTCATTATTTGCCACTTTCCCAAACAACACATTCCCAGACAATGTCCAAGGCTGAAAGGGTCAGCATGATGTCTTGGGTCCCTTTTCCAGAAGGTCCCCAGGATACATCCTGTTACATCTTACTGAGTAAGGTTTTTTCCCACTTGCATGCCTAAAGCAATTGCTTCCAAAGGAGAAGAAATTATGCCTGGCTTAGGCTAATAGACATTCAACACTTGGGGTGCACAATAGTGAGTAAAATACAGATTTTGCTGACAAAGAAGGGTGATGGTTGTGAGACAGAGAAGTAGCCATGTGTGTTCCAGGAGAATTCCAGATAGTGGAAGCTAAAAGCCAAATTCCTTACCATCACATGTAAGCTCCCATCCATCCTTTTAGCCCTTCAAGTACATTCTTCCACAAACCTTATATTTATTCGCTGCAGCTTTACCTGCTATTTTCTGAATAAGTCAAGCATTTATATTCATCCTCCCTTTGAAAATTCAGTCTCATCATCTTCTATGAAATTCTTCCCTACTTTCTTCCAATCATAATTATCTCCTGACATCAATTTCAAAAAGCAACATCATCTGATCACTTACACCAGAATGAATCCCTCCCTTCTCTAGTCTTCCATACTTTGAAACTTCTCTTTCTTAGGCCTTCTGGTGTGTACCACTCATGTCTCTTACCCCACTGAATTAAAACACTCTTCAAAACAGAAATGGTGTCATACACAAAAATAAATTCAAAATGGATGAAAGACCTAAATGTGAGACAGGAAATCATCAAAATCCTAGAGGAGAAAACAGGCAGCAACCTCTTCACCTCAGCCACAGCAACTTATTTGACATGTCTCTGAAGGCAAGGGAAATAACAGCCAAAATTAACTATTGGGACCTCATCAAGATGAAAAGCTTCTTCACAGTAAAGGAAACAATCAACAAAATTAAAATGCAACAAACAGAATGGGAGAAGATTGTGCAAATGACATATCAGATAAAGGATTAGTATCCAAAATGTATAAAGAACTTACCAAACTCAACACCCAAAAACCAAATAATCTAGTTAAGAAATGGGCAGAAGACATGAATAGACACTTTTACAAAGAAGACATCCAGATGGTTAACAGACACATAAAAAAATGCTCAACATCACTCATCATCAGGGAAATACAAAACAAAAACCACAATGAGATAGCACCTCACATCTGTCAGAATAGCTAAAATTAACAACTCGGGAAACAACAAATGGTGGCAAGGATGCAGAGAAAGAGGAACACTTTTTCACTGTTGGTGGGACTGCAAACTGGTTCAGCCACTCTGGAAAACAGTATGTTTCCTCAAAAAATTAAAAATAGAGCTACCCTACAACCCAGCAATTGTACTAGTAGGAATTTATCCAAAGGATACCAAAATGCTGATTTGAAGGGGCATATGCACCCAATGTTTATAGCAGCACTATCAACAATAGCCAAAGTATGGAAAGAGCCCAAATGTCCATCGATGGGTGAATGGATAAAGAATATTTGGTATATATATACACAGTGGAATACTACTTGGTGATGAAAAAAATGAAATCTGGTCATTTGCAACAATGTGGATGGAACTAGAGGGTATTATGCTAAGCAAAGTCAGTCAGTCAGAGAAAGACCGATATATGATTTCATGCATATGTGGAATTTGAGAAACACAACAGATAACATATGAGAAGGGAAGGAAAAATAAGATAAAAACAGAGACGGAGGCAAACCATAGGAGACTCTTAAATACAAAGAACAAACTGAGGGTTGCTGGAGGGGTGGTGGGTTGGGGAAGGGTGGGTTAAATGCGTGATGGACATTAAGGAGGGCACCTTTCTGGATGAACACCAGGTATCATAGTAAGAGATGAATCACTGGGTTCTACTCCTGAAGCCAAGACTACACTGTATGTTAGCTAACTTGAATTTAAATTACAAAGTAAAACATAAATAGTGTCATATTCATCTTTCACATATGATCCCAGTGCTTTTAATGTACAAGGTATTTAATAAACACCTATAGAATTCATCTAAAAATTCATCATTTTTAGAAATACTTACTAAAATGCACACTAGGACTCTGACTCTGTCATTGTCAATTTCTCTTAAGAATGGACAAGGAGCTAGGTCAGTTTGAAACTAATTTCAGAGTAAATTCAAACTAAAGTGCTAACTCATCATCAGAGAAATACAAATCAAAACCACAATGAGATACCACCTCACACCTGTCAGGATGGTAAAAATTAACAACCCAGGAAACAACAGATGTTGGCAAGGATGGGGAGAACAGGGAACACTTTTGCACTGTTCATGGGAATGCAAACGGGTGCAACAACTCTGGAGAATAGTATGGAGATTCTTCCAAAAATTAAAAAATAGAGCTACCCTACAACCCAGCAAATGCACTACTAGGTATTTATCCAAAGGATACAAAAATGCTAATTGGAAGAGGCACATTGTTCATAGCAGCACTATTGACAATACTCAAATTATGGAAAGAGCCCAAATCACCATGAACTAATGAATGGCTAAAAAAATGTGGATACACACACACACACACACACACACACACACACACACACACACACACACATATATAGTATAGTATATTATATATATAATGGAGTATCATATTATATATGTTATATATAATGGAATATTACTCAGTGGTCAAAAAGAATAAAATCTTGACATTTTTGCAACAACATGGATGGGACTAGAATGTATTATGCTAAGCGAAATAAGTCAGTCAGAGAAAGACAAATACCATATGATTTCATTCATATGTGGAATTTAAGAAACAAAGCAGACAAACACAGGAATGGAGGGAAAAATAAGAGAAAAACAGAGAGGGAAACAAACCATAGGAGGCTCTTAAATACAGAGAACAAACTGAGGGTTGCTGGAAGTGTGTTGGATGGAGGGATGGGCTGAATGGGTGATGGACATTAAGGAGGGCACTTGTTGGGATGAGCACTGGTGTTATATGTAAGTGATAAATCACTAAATTCTACTCCTGAAACCATTATTACACTATATGTTAACTAACTTGGATTTAATTTTTTTAAGAAATTAAAATGCTAAGATACAATGGCATCTTTTGGTTGTCTATTTTTGGAGAAACACATTTACATTTTTAAAACACCCACTGGATTCACAATATGATTCTATGTCCTGTGAATCTTTGGGACGTTTTTGCTAAGAGACATAAAGCATGAGCTTACAAGATTCATTAGATCCTGCTCTGACTCTCTTTTTCCATTTATCAAGTTTTATTAAGTTTTTGTCTTCTTCATGTTTAACAATCTCTCTCCTCATTTAATAACACAACCTTCAAAATAAGTATCAGTTGAGTCATATATTGCAAACTCAAAGAGGTAATAATAGAGCAAAATACTACATCTCTCTAATCAGTTGAGAATCTTGTTTTAAAAGGTCTCTGAAAAAGAGACACCATACTCACCTCAGTAAGTCATGTTTAATATTTGCTAATCAGGTAACTTTCCTTTGATCTGGTCTAAAATTTAATGCTACATCTTGAAAATTTTATGCTACAAACTTATCTTGTTTGAAACAGAGATAATGCTAGAATCTTTGCATCTATATTAACCATGATTAAGGTTTGTTTGTTTTTTGTTTGTTGGTTTGGTTTGGTTACCCAACATCTAAAAATCTGGCTTGTTTGTAGTATTCTCTAACTTATGAATCTTAATCAGAGGCACAGTGTATCTTTCTCTACAGAAGCAAAAAGACCCAGGTCGTCAGGACCTTAAACCGCCTCCAGATGGGGTACAGGCATGTGATATAGGCTGGATATGTGATTCAGCAGCTGGTGATACAGGAGAGACTCCATTCCAAAATGGCAACAGTGGCAGTGGGGACACCACTGTGACCAGTGTCCTGGGAGGCCTTGTAAGCCATGGTGTCCAGTATTCAGAGGTGTCAGCAGTGGGATCCTCACAAGACTGGTTCTGATGGCCTAGTCTCTCCTCATTCCTGTTATTTCCCAAGCCTTTTCTCCAGCATTCTCACAGAAATTCTATAAGCCTCCCAGCATCCATCCAAACTTCCATGATGGGTCAGTCTCTGTTACTTATGGATAAAAACCATAACCAGTATTTTATGCAATACTACAAATATACATGCACAGACTTGTATGGTACTTAGTCTCAAATTGCTCTGAAATCATTATTTCATTGGTACTTAAAATTTAAAAGATGGTGTTTTGATTTTTTACTTTTGTGGGGTTTTCTTGAGGGGTCACCTCTTTTTTATTTACAAGGTTGGGGGAAAAGTTTTGATGGTGAATTTTGTCTAAAACTTTTCTACATTCCTTTAAAGTCTGAAATTCAGAAGTGGACATAGAGTTCATATGAAGTTCTGTGATGCTAAAGATACGGTGTAATTATCACTGACCTTCAAACATTCCATATAAACCAAACAGGCAAAGGCGTTTCCTGTGTTTGAAAGGCCAACTGATTTTCTCTCAGCCAGCTTTTAAACAAGCATGGCATTGCATTTACTGAATAGTAATAAATTTCAATAATGGGAAAGACAAAATATTTTGTTCTAAATATTCTACATATGGCTTTGTGTGGGGGAGTTTTTGTTTTTGTACCAAATGCAGAGTGTGAAGTCTTTACTTTTTGACCTTCTGCCTAAAGCACCTCAAAGAGCAACGAATATAGGAGGAAATGAGTCTGTTTTGAATTCAGCGGAACACTGGAACTTCAAAAAAGCCCAGCAACTGCTCTCAGAATAAGAACCTTGCTGAATTGGTTTGAACTAAGAGTTTCAATTTATCACAGTTGTACACAAATAAACAATACATTTTATTTGTCCTATCAAAATTATACGAGAAACTAATAAATTCTGATTGAAAAAAACAAAGACATTATCGTCCATCTGGGCTGTCTCTTGAGTTTGGTGGCTCTCTCTGACGTTGTGTTGCTAACTCTCCCTTGCCTCTCTCTACATGCTCCGGCGCAACCCCACCCCACCCCACTTTGTCCATTTCTGCCCTGCACTGCCTGCTCTGTGGCCTGAGAAACTAACTTTCAGATGGCATTTCCTGAGCTTTCTTGCTGGCCCCACTTTATTCAAGCCAATGGAATTCATGAGCAAGAGATTAGAAGGCTGGGAGAGAGGAAGTGGTGGTATTTCTGTCCTATTCTCTGCTTTAGAGGCTCACCGCTTAAAGGTAGACACTTTCTTCCATAATCACAGCTCCCACTAGGTAACCTCTCCTCAGTGGTTCCAGCTTTCACTGAACTCTAATAAACTCCATTTCTTCTCTTTGTCCCTTTGGCCCTGGGAATGAGGAAGGCTTTTCATTCTACTCTCTGCCATTACCTCACTATTCCCTGTTCATTCTCTTAACCCAGTCCACATCTGGCAAGTGGTTTCTTAATTAAGTCTCTTTGCTTGAACCACCCGGGCTAGATTCTATTTTCTGTGAAAACCTTGCCAGCTTACAGGATGGAACTACCTGATGCATTTAACATTAACCTAAGTCTTATTTTCATCCTTTCAGCTAGACACCTATCTTAGAAACCTGGATCCATGACCACAAAGCTTGGGAAGACATGATAAAATCCAGAGTGCTAATTTGTTTAAATGCAATAATATATATTGTTGTCGGGAGGATTGGGGGCCTGAGTCGTCCCGACAGTTTACTTTTTTTTACTGTAGCATTTGCACAAGAAACTAACTTACAGTCAAATATTCAAAAGTATGCTTGGTAAGTCTAGATTCAGATGGAGGGGAGTTAATTATACTATTCAAATATTTTATGACATCAGACTAACATAGTCTGGGCCTCTTCTGTTACCTTTATGACTTCTCTGAAGCCATAATAGGCCACAGCAGTCTATCCTTAAAATGTAGCTCAATCTACACTGACAAAATTTATCTCTCTGACTCTATTACTGAGTTTTCAAAGCAACAGCTATATCCCCCATCCCACCCAAACTCCTTCCACATATACAGTTCTGATTAGTACATTTCCTCTTTTAGGATATTTTTCATTTATATAGTCAAGTCTTGCAGGATTAAGGACCATTATGTCTCTATAAAATGATTTTAGTTCATCCATGCTTTCCATAAATATATGCTGTCTTTGATACATCTGGCAGATGCTGGGTTTGGGAATACACCCTGAGGAATAAATTCACTCTCTTACCCATTATGAATTGGTTTCTTATTTTAACTGTCAGAAAGTACATTTATACTCTATTCCAAGCTCTTTGTGGATACCACATAGTATTTCCCAACTACTGACAATATAATTATTTCCTGTATGAATATCAAAAAAGAATATAATCAGTGCCACAGCAATACCAAAGGAAAGAGAAATTTTTTATAGAACCACTTTAACATTCTACGTTAAAATTTTATGAAAAATAAACAATATCTACCAATAATCTGACCAAATTAAAACTTATTACCTTATTTTAATTATGGTCTCCTATTTGTCAAATGTATATGCACTGATTGTCATTTGAAATCTGAGTTGGTCTGCATTAAATTACAGACTAGTACAAGTCTGTTTTCTTCATCTCTGTCTCCATCGAACCATCTAGGAAAGAATTATTATCCTTCAGTGTGCCATGCTTCAACGTGTACATGCACACACACAACAATACTTTTTACTATTTGTATAATAGTCCCTTTACTAGCTTACCTTCTTCTACTCTTATTCTCTATAACGCACTCCTCACTCAGCATTAAAGAAAATAACATAAAAATGTAAATCAAGTCATGTCAACCCCTGGGTTTGAATTCCAGACCAATCATTTCCTACCTGTGTGGCCATCAGCAAGTTACTTTACTTTTCTGTGCCTCCATTCTTTCATCTACTATGCACAAATGTTTAGAATACTTCCATCACAGAATTATTTTGAACATTAAGTGAGCAAACACATGTGAAATGATTAGATGGATTCCTGACTTGAGTAAGTTAGCTGTTCACCAAAGTGGCTTTTTCCCTATCTCCTATAATATCCCAACTCAGGCAGCTGCTAGGATACTTTATGCTCATTGCCTCAGGGAAAGAATGACATCAAGAAAATAAGATTTTCAAAACTCTTGGCAGAGGCATTCTTTAAAAAAAAAAATAAGAAGACATTTTGAGTTTCAAATATTTCAGGGCAGAAATTTTTTACTGTAAACAGATGATTTGGAAAGAACAAATAAAAACCAGACTGGCCAACCATAGGCTAGAAAAAGATTATTTGGTCAGGAGAGTCAGAACATTGAGTAGTGGTCTCAGGCCCCATCCCCACATGCTCTCCTTCTCTTCCAAGGAGAGAAGAATGCAATTCTGGGTATGTTTGGGAAACCCTATGTCTTATGTCTGAAGAAGTTCTGAGGCAGTTACAAAGCCCCAGTTTTCTAAGCCCAGCACGGTCTAGGAGTAAAGAAGGAGAAATGGCTGTGTGATATATCTAAACAGAAGAGAGCAGGGAAGACCCCCAAAAGTTTACCTCATCTCTAGAGCACCACAGGCAAGCAACCAAATATTTCCTGTGTCCCCAAGGAAACATAAAGAAAAGAGTTGGCACCTGTAGACTCCCTACGCCAAGGTGAGGGACAAAAAGAAGCAGTCTTCATGAGTCACAACCAAGGACCAGATGGAAAGCCTGGGTGGCTCAGTTGGTGGAGTGTATAACTCTTGATCATGAAGTTGTGCATTTGAGCCCCACGTTGGGTATAGAGATTACTTCTTAAAAAATGAAAAAGAGGGGCGCCTGGGTGGCGCAGTTGGTTAAGCGTCTGACTTCAGCCAGGTCACGATCTCGCGGTCCGTGAGTTTGAGCCCCGCGTCAGGCTCTGGGCTGATGGCTCAGAGCCTGGAGCCTGTTTCCGATTCTGTGTCTCCCTCTCTCTCTGCCCCTCCCCCGTTCATGCTCTGTCTCTCTCTGTCTCAAAAATAAACTTTGAAAAAAAAATTTAAAAAAATAATAATAAAAAATGAAAAAGAAAGAGAGAAAGAAAGAAAGAAAGAAAGAAAGAAAGAAAGAAAGAAAGAAAGAAAGACAGACAGACATGCCTTAACAGATGCCAGCATTGAGGGAACTTACATATCTCAGTCTCCCCTCCCAAATGTCTTAGAACAATATAAGAAACTCTCCCAAGATGACTAAGATTATTACATATTTTACACCTGGTTAATAGGGTCTCAAAAAATTAAGTGCAGTTGTAGAAATATAAAACTATCTACATTTCTTAAATGACTTCCCATTGTTCTTAAGATAAACTACAAGCTTCTTACTTTTACCTACAAGAGCCACATGACCAGGTTCCTGCTTCCCTCTCTAATCTTGTCTCACACAATTTTACCCCTCTGTCAGTATATCCCCACCACACCAGCCTCCTTTTTCTTTTGAGAATAGGGCAAGTACTTTCCGAAATTAAGTCATTTGCAGCTGGTGGTTCCCAGTGCTCTTTAAATGTCTACATCATTCTAAGCCTCTGTTATCATTGAAAATGTCTTATCAGAGAAACCTTCTCTTAGAGTGAACTTCCCCATGTGTTCTCCATATCATCAAATTAAGTTCATCCATACGACTTCCCACAGCTACACTTACCTTACTTATTTATTTACATTTCTTTTCCTAATCTTCATGAGGACTGGAGCCTTTTAAGTCTTGCTCTTTGCAATGTCCTCAGCATCTAGTACATATTCTGGCATAGAGCAGGTCCTTAATAAATATTTGTTAAATGAATGAATGAGTGCTTTCCTTCATCCAACCAGTCAGGAAGTTCACACTAGAGTAGTAACAACTTAATATTTTGTGCTTTCCATTAAAAATATTTTTAAAAAGAAAGCGCAAAGAAGATTTTCTATTCCAAATATATAGATTGCAATATATATGCTCAGGGATACCCAAGATCATCCTCATGTTCAATGATTCATTAGAAGGTCTCACAGCACTCAGCAAAGCTCCCATACTCCTGGTTAGTTGATTATATAGCAAAAGAACACTGATTAAAATCACCAATGGTAAAAGGCACATAGCACAGGGTGTAGGAAAGATCAGATGCAAGCTTTTAGTTGTCCTCTCTCAGTGGAATCATGTGGACTGTGCTTACTCTTCCAATAACAAAGTGTGACAGTGTACATGAAGTACTACCAACCAAGGAAGCTCACCTGAGTGTCCAGGGTTTTCACTGGCAGGTGAGTCATGTAGGCATGGGGAACTGTCAAGTTCAAGTCACATATGCTATGTGACTTAAGGCCCCTCTCCCAAATAAACAGACATTCTGGTTAAGCAAGTTATTCCAAGAACTTAGAGGTTATCTCTAAGAGCCTGGTAAATGCCAAACATTTCTCCAGAATATGAAGAATTTGCGCCACCCAGATTTGCTGAGTTAATCCTTTAATGTACACAATAATATATATTTAGTCATTAAGATAACTGGCAAATTGAGTTAGCTGGCACAAATGAGAGCCTTTTCTAAACCCATCAAGTCAAACCTTGTAAAGAGACCACTGTAAAAGAATAGTAAGAAATTACTGGCTGTATGTGTATGAGTGTGTGTGGTGGGGCAGGGCATAATGAAGAACTCTTACAGAGATGGGCTGTTGAACACATTGTTAGACTGACCCTGAAAGAAGAAATCTGAACCTACCTCTAAGGAACAGAATATAGCGAATGGCTCTAAAGTTCCCATATACAGCATAGGAAGTTTTCTTAAGCAGTCACCTATTTGAGAGTTTCTCTGAAAAGTAAATTGTACACAGGTTTCCAGAAACTAATTGATTAACACTAGTTCACACCTATTATTTCAATGCAGCAAAATATCTGAGACTGATAGAGCCCCAGGAAAGAACAACAGTGAAGGTGGGATGAGAAGATCAATAAAATCAATCATCTCACATAACCTTGACACCCAATGTGACTGCACATGTCCACAGTCAATCTAAAAAGGAAGGCAGAAATAAGGGACAAATTTGTTTAACTTCCCAGAATGGTTATTTTCAATTTTCTAATTCAAAGTCCTCAAAACTTAGCATGAAATCTGTAAGGCAAAATGGCTCTTATATACTTAGTTTTTGTGGGTAGAGAGAGGGTTACTGAAGAAATGATGTCCTACTTGGTTACAATTCTTAAGCAGAGAGAAATCCCAGGAAATAATGTGGGTGTGGTAATTGTTGATACAGGTTTCAAGAACCCTAGATGAGCATTCACCACCTTTAATGTGGATGAATTCTGAGACTCCATTGGAATAAGAAGAGTAAGGTGAAAGACTTTCATCTGCCTGTCCTTTGTGACCCATCCTCAGAGACATGGACCTAAAATATCCAGAGGACAAGAAAGATCTCTGCATGCTGAAGTTCTGTTTGGAAAGTTCTGTTTGGAAATAACCAACACTATTTTACAACCATCTCCTTGCCTCTCTGCCTGTCAAGTTTGACTCCTATCTCCATCCTTTTAGAGATGATAGTTCCATGTAATACCGTATAGCTAGAAGTATAAGAGAAACCAGCAGCACACAGCTGCCCTGGGTATAAAGTTAATAGAAGGAAGAGAGAGAAGGAGTAAAAAGTTACATGAATAAGAGACTGTTAAAAGCTGAGAATAAACTGAGGGCTAATGGGGGGTGGGAGGGAGGGGAAAGTGGGTGATGGGCATTGAGGTGGGCACCTGTTGGGATGAGCACTGGGTGTTGTATGGAAACCAATGTGACAATAAATTTCACATTAAAAAAAAATAAGAAGATCATCCCTACAACAAATAGTAAAAACAAACAAAGAAAAGTTATATGAATGGTACAAGAAAAGAACTGAAGACTCCTGCAAATTGTTCCCGAATAAATTCTTTTGTACAATGTAAGATCATCAGAAAGCAGAATAAAGTGTAATCCTCAATGTAGAAGGGTCATATTTAACCCATGGCCACTGACACTATCACTTAGAATACGCTATGTATTCATCAAACAACATCCATGATGATGAAAGGATTAAAAAAGTTTCCATCTTGCTAATTGGTAATTACAATAGATGACCATGAGAGACCCTCCCCCCTTCAAACTACCCTCACTTGTCCTTCAGCTGCATTACTCCAAGTAATTTTATAAGCTTTACCTGAATGAATAACTTAACAGACCAGGCTAGATTTTGCCTCTATTAAGGTTAAATAAACAATACATACACACACACACACACACACACACACACACACACACCATGAAAAAACTTTTTTTTAATTTATTTTTTTATTTTTGGGACAGAGAGAGACAGAGCATGAACGGGGGAGGGGCAGAGAGAGAGGGAGACACAGAATCGGAAACAGGCTCCAGGCTCCGAGCCATCAGCCCAGAGCCTGATTCGGGGCTCGAACTCACGGACCGCGAGATCGTGACCTGGCTGAAGTCGGACGCTTAACCAACTGCGCCACCCAGGTGCCCCCATGAAAAAACTTTTAAAACTTATTAAAAGGTAAGCATAAGAAACAGAAGTCAATTAACTGGTTTTTATTTTCTTGGTAAGTGGCACCAGAATTCATGTCATCCTTGACCTCTGCCTTTCATATTTCCTATACAAATAATCAAGCATTAAGGTCTTTATTTCTTCCCAGCTTTACTGAGATATATTGAAATATAACATTATATAAATTTAAGATGTACAACACAATGATTTGATATATGCATATATTGTGAGATCATTATTATGATAGATTTAGTTGATGCATCTATCACCTCACACGGTTATAATTTTTTCTTGTGATAAGAACTTTTTTAAATTTTTTAATGTTTATTTATTTTGAGAGAGAGAGAGAGACAGACAGAGTACGATTGGGGGAGGGGCAGAGAGGGAGACACAGAATCCAAAGCAGGTTTCAGGCTCTGAGCTGTCAGCACAGAGCCTGGCACAGGGCTCGAACTCACAGACTGCGAGATCATGACCTGAACCAAAGTTGGATGCTTAACCAACTGAGCCACGCAGGCACCCCAAACAACTGTTTTTTGAAGTTTATTTTTTAAATTTATTTTGAGAGAGAGATAACAATTGGGGAGGGGTAAAGAGGGGGGGTGGACAGAATCCCACGCAAGGCTCCGTGCCGTCAGTGCAAAGCCCAACACAGGGCTGGAACTCACAAATTGTGAGATCGTGACTTGAGCCACGATCAAGAGTCAGGGGCTTAACTAACTGAGCCACCCAGATGTCCACGGTAATAAGACTTTTAAGATCCTTATCTCTCTCTCTCTGTCACTTATCTTCTAACTGGAACATTTTACCTTTTGATCCCCTTCACCTGTTTTCCTCAACCCCATCCCTGCTTCTAGCAACCATCAATCTGTTCTCTGTTCTGAGTTTGTTTATTTAGATTCCAGATATAAATGAGATCATACAGTATTTGTCTTTTTCCAACATATTTCACTTAGAATAATACCTGCAAGATCCACCCATGTTGTCAAAAATAGTAGGATTTCCTTCATTTTTATGGCTGGATAATATTCCATTGCACACACACACACACACCACTTTTTCTTTTTTTATCCATCAATAGATACTCAGGTTACTTTCATATCTTGGTTATTATAAATAATGTTGCAGTGAACATGAGGGTGTAGATATCTCTTCAAGATATCTATTTCATTTCCTTTACATATATGTCCAGAAGTAGAATTACTGAATCACAAGGTAGTTCTATTTTTTTAAATTCTTGAGAAAATGCCATACTGTTTTTCACAGTGGCTACATCAGTTTGCATTCTTACCAACTGGGTACAGGGTTCTTTTCCCCACATCTTATTATCTTATTATCTTTTATCTTTTTGATAATAGCCATTCTAACAAATGTGAGGTGATATCTCACTGTGGTTTTGATTTTCATTTTCTAATGATTAATACTGTCGAGTACCTTTTTACATATCAATTAACCATTTGTATATCTTCATAGAAATGCCTGTTCAGGTCCTTTGCCCATTTTAAATTGGATTATTTGCATTTTTCCTATTGCCTTAAGATCCTTATATATTTTAGATATTAAACCCTTATCATAAGTGGTTTGTAAATATTTTCTCCCATTCTGTAGGTTGCCTTTTCATTTTGTTGATCATTTTGCTGTGAAGAAACTTTTAAGTTTGATGTCATCCCACTTGTTTATTTTTGCTTTTGTTGCTTATTCTTTTGGCACTTCATTAAAACTTTTAGATTCTATTTTCCTAATGCTTTTTAAAGCCATTCACATCTTCCCAACACTGCATTATCTCTAACATCTGATTATTTCTAACACTCCATTATCTCTAACCTTGAATACTACACATCCTTTGTTGGGCTGCCAGACTCCATTGCTTTTTCTGCTTTGCTCCTTTTTTCATACTGTAGTCAGGATGTTTTTTTCAATATTCAAATGTGATCCTGCCACCTTTCTACTTAAAATCCTCAGTGGCATTTCTTTGCTCTTAAGTAACACTACTATTTTCCATGATCTGGACCCTGCCAAGCTTTACCCATTTCTATCTCTCTAATCATCTGTCCTTCTATCATCATATCTAGCCACACTGAAGTGTTGAACCAGGTCTCTTGTCCCTGGGTCTTTCCATATGATGTTATCTTGTCACCAAGTTTCACCCCAATTCCATCACCCTTGCTGCTTACTTCATATAGATCAAATATTCCCATTCTTCTGAACTTTATTTCTCCACAATATATATCCTGACTATTCAAACCTAAGTAACTTCCAAAATGACCACACAGCATATCCCATCACTTTCATAAATGCCAAATTATCTGCACCCATCACAACCACTAGAACTGCAAACTCCTATTAAAACCACAGTACTAAACACAGTGTCTGACAATGAGGCTCCCAGATAAATAAAGAAATAAAGTAATAGAGTGCTGAATAAAGTAATAGTTTGCTGAATGAAATTAAAAAATTATCAATTCTCTGAAATAAAAGATGAATAATGAGATGACAAGGCAACTCTGTAAATACAAGGGGTTAGTTAAGTTATAGGCACCTTTTTTTTCTTTTTTTTTTCAACATATGAAGTTTATTGTCAAATTGGTTTCCATACAACACCCAGTGCTCATCCCAAAAGGTTCGCTCCTCAATACCCATCACCCACCCTTCCCTCCCTCCCACCCCCCATCCACCCTCAGTTTGTTCTCAGTTTTTAAGAGTCTCTTATGCTTTGGCTCTCTTCCACTCTAACCTCTTTTTTTTTTCCTTCCCCTCCCCCATGGGTTTCTGTTAAGTTTCTCAGGATCCACATAAGAGTGAAACCATATGGTATCTGTCTTTCTCTGTATGGCTTATTTCACTTAGCATAACACTCTCCAGTTCCATCCATGTTGCTACAAAGGGCCATATTTCATTCTTTCTCATTGCCATGTAGTACTCCATTGTGTATATAAATCACAATTTCTTTATCCATTCATCAGTTGATGGACATTTAGGCTCTTTCCATAATTTGGCTATTGTTGAGAGGCGCTTTTTTATTGATAAAACCTATTAAAATACAAAATGCATGGTAAAATATAAAACTGCAAATCCACCTGTACGATGTAGACTCTGCACTGAAGAAATCTGAATTATTGGTATGGAAAACAATATTTAAATGCTTCTCCAGAGTCAAAGAAAAATAACACAGAGGAAAACTATGAAAAAGAGAGGACAGAAGTAGAGGAGGAAGAAAAATAATGCCAGTTATCTAATAATAACTGGTATTAATAAAGAGCAGAATAAATTAGAAAAATCAAAGATACAATTGAATAAAACTATTTTTAGCTAAAGAAAAGCCACTTTTTAGAGACACAAGCTGCATCAGTAGGTCCAAGGCAAAATTCATGAAAAAGTGAAATCCTAGCAAAATCACAATAAAAATTTTCAAGTTAGATAATTTGTTTTTAAATCCTAAAGAATAAATGAAAAATTCCATAACAGTCAGGCAGAAAAAGTTTAATATTTCATCCTCTTGGTCATTTGAGGAGGTGTGGAGATGTATTCCAGGTTTTTAATGTAGCTCATAGTTGCTAAAATATTTAAACCGTAATTTCTAGCATGTATCCGTATACCTCATCTGGATTACACAGACTAGCAGCCTGATTGCAAAAGCAAAGCTAATGTTCCTATCACATTATCCCAAAAGAGACTAGATACTGATTTAAAGATAAAGTAGTAAAACTTCCTTATTTGGCATTTTCTAGTAATATTCCAGATGGTCAGGTCAGAGAAGTCTACTCAGGGATTACTCTGACCTCTGGTGCTCACCTCCAGAACATAGCCAGAAAATGTCAGCAACATGTGGGTCAATAAATGTGGAATCACTGGAAGGTCTTTGCCCCAATCAGAAGAGCTCAAATATTTCTTGATTCTTAAATGTATTAAAACTTTTCATTAAAAAGCACACAAAAATCTTTTATTTGTATAAGCAAACTTATATGGTGCCATGACAAAGGAATCAACATCAAAGCAAAATAAATGAGATAATCATTTTCAAATCCTTAAGAGTCATGGATATAATAAAGCCTAGTAGGTAGTTGATCAGTATCATCCTCCTCATCATCTTCATCAGAACCCTTTGAACAGTTTAACAGCATCACAAGCAGACAAATGATAAGCAGATAAGTTTGCATGCCACAGCCAAAAGGCTTCCATTCATCCTAATTTCTTTTTTTCTTTCTTTTTCCCTTTTTAAAAAAATATATCTTATTTAAATTCTAGTTAGTTAACATACAGTGCAACATAACATCCAGTGTTCATCACAAGTGGCCTCCTTAGTACCAATAACTCATCTAGCCCACCCCCACCCACCTCCCTCCATCAACCCTCAGTTTGTTCTCTATCATTAGAAGTCTCTTGCAGTTTGTTTCCCTCTCTTCTCTGCACACCCTCCCCCATTCATCCTAACTTCTAAAGATTTCCTTAAGGGCTTCTTTTCTTAATGGGACAAAGGGCAAATGTTCTAAAGATAGTTAGTGTCATAGGTGATTTATCTGAGAAAAAAATAAGTTATTTTGTTGTACTAATGTTACTAATCAAAAAAAACAAACTCAATACCTCTGCAATAGAAAATGGCTAGATCTAGTGAAGCTAGGTCTACATGGATTTGAGAGCAACAGCTATGACCTGAAATTCTAGTACCAACCAAGTTGATAATGATGTTCAAAGACAAAATAAAGATATCCTGGGGTAGTCAAGCACGTGTCATTCCTAAAATAAAAACTACTTCAAAATATTTCCTAGAGGGGGTGGTAAGTCAAATAAAAGAAGTCAAGAGTGAAAAAGCTGTGGCATTAAAAAAAATTCTTAACCAAAGAAAGAAGAAAGAATAAGTAAAAATAAAGAAACAAAGTTCCCAATATTTACAGATAAAATGAGTTTCTTTTTAGAAGGCTCATAATAATCACAGATAAATTATTTGAGTAACTAGATCACTCAAGTATCCAGTTTAAAAACATACATAAATATTGGGGTGCCTGGGTGAATCAATCAGTTAAACATTCCACTCTTGGTTTCAGCTTAGGTCATGATCTCATGGTCCCGGGATCAAGCTACACTTGGGGTTTTCTCTCTTCCTCTCCCTCTCCTGTTCCCTCACTTTGTGCACTTGCTCTCTCTCTCTCTCTCTCAAAAAAAAAAAAAAATAGGTATCTCCACACCTTTCTTTTATGGCTCAAATAACACATTTTAAAAACCAAGGAAATATATTACCATTCCCAAAATAAGAAAGTATATCACATGTCTGAGAATAACAGAACAACAAAAATATGATACCAATATGTAGAAAACCATAAAAATTATCAAGAAATATAAATACTAACTTGAAATTGAGAACTATCCCATGTTTTTTAATGGAAAGGCTGAAGGAAACATAGATAAGCACTTAAATACTTACAGAATGAAAAGGTTTTCTAAGTGTGACACTATACTATAGGCAGAAATCATATAGGAAAGCACCAGAATATACAACAGCATTATAATTATAGATCCCAAAACTCCATAAGCAAAATAGAAGGTTCATATCAACCTGAGAATCAATACTTGTAACCTATAATAGATAATAATCATAAATATATACACAGCACATATAATTCAATATAAAAATGCATATCCCAATAGAATAAAGGGTAAGAATATCAACAGAGCATCCATAATAGCTGAAAATAAATGACAGATACAAAGCTTATTCTCTTCCCTGGGGAGAAACTGGAATTAATGTTCTTCTTTCCTCTATGATCCTCCTCATCACTCTTCCAACAAGGATGAGGTAAATTCTAAAAATTGTACTGCATTCCTAAGGATGAGAAGTGCTTCAGTTCCAAACAGCACCAAAACCGCAGGGATTGAACTTTCAAAAGGTTAAAACGTCCACCACATATGGATATCATGTCTTTTCCACTCTGTTTCTTTTTGAGTGGTGAGAGGGCTGGGCTCTAGCAACATGTTAAAAAGAACCAGTATTCTTTTGTTCTCTGTCTCTGTCTCACTCTTTATCATGCATGCATGTGTCTGGTGTCCCTCCCAATTTGAACACACTTATTCTCAGGAGTCTGGCAAATATACATATCCTTCCCTTGATAGGATACAAAATTCATGATGTTTAGTACATATTTATTAAATAGACAGATAACGTGACATTTTGCTAAGAGAAAAGAATGCTATAGATAGTATGATGCAGAAAAAAACACATATAGATAGAATGACTAAGTGGCTAACATCAAAAAGTCTCAAAAGGTATACACCTAAATATATACAATGCCATGTTTCTGCTTGATGATGCCATTCCTTCATCATCCTAGTTATGTTTCATATGTGGATCCTCTTCTACATCTTACAGTTGTACCCATCTCATAATGATTTCATTAAAATGATTGTTTCCTTGTATCCAGAGCACTGGGTTAATTGCACCTGCTCTTCTTAAACTGCCTTTAGTAAATCCAGAAAATCCTATAACTTTATAATAATAGCTACTGTTTATCAAACGTTCTATGTTCCAACAGTTAAACCACTTGTTTTAAACCATGAATTTATTGGGGTGCCTGGGTGACTCAGTTGGTTTAGCATTCAACTCTTGATTTCAGCTCAGGTCATGATCCAAGGATCATAGGATCAAGTCCAGCCTCAGGATCTGTGCTGGGGGTGGAGCCTGCTTGAGATTCTCTCTCCTCTCTCTCTCTCTCTCTCTCTCTCTCTCTCTCTCTCTCTCTCTCTCTCTCAAATAAAAAATAAAGTGTTAAACAATGAATTCATTTATTTTTTTACAGCTATTTGATAAGGTAGGTACTATTATCATTGTCTAAACTTTTATGCAAAAGAGTGAACTGAGGCTCAGAGACATTAAATAACTCTAGGTTATAAGAATGAAGACGGTATTTGAGTAAAGGGATTTCTGATTCCAAAGTGTATGCGTTGTTTCACCTCTACAGGGATAACTCCTCCCTTTTCCTCCCATCAGCTTAGTATCCCAGAATGGTGTTCTCTCCTTACACTCTCCCCATATGTTTATAGTAATATGATTGAAATGTCAGGGTCACCTGGGTGGCTCAGTCAGTTGAGCATCTGACTTCAGCTCAGGTCATGATCTCATGGGTCATGGGTTCGAGCTCTGCATCGTGCTCTGTGCTGACAGCTCAGAGCCTGGAGCCTGCTTTGGATTCTATGTCTCTTTCTCTCTCTGCCTCTCCCCAACTCACACACTGTCTCACTCTATCTCTCAAAAATAAATAAAAGTGAAATGTCATATACAGTAACGGTGTTAGGCAAAGAGAAAGTAATTTATAGAACGGATATTATCTGTATAACTATCCACCACTGGATTCTGTGCTAAGTATGGGCCTGTAATTCAGGCAAGATCAAAGTGGTCTTTGTATTCATGGAGATCACAATTACGTGGGTATTATTTATTTTTTAGTCCATCCATGTTTTACTCGTATTTCCATAGCACTTGTAATGTATCTCTATTAAAATAATTATTCTATTATAATGTTATATTACAATTACATTATTATATTACAATAATGAATTTGTGAATTTCTAGAAGAAACAACGCACATCTATCTTTGTCTACCATCAAATCTTAACACAATGTTTTGTATTAGAATATATGCAGAGTCTAGAGTGCTAACCATTATACCATGTAAACCCTTTTAAGGATGTATTCAACACAGAAGTATTAATATTTTCACATTCTTTAACCAATGCTCTAATATGATGAAACAGTCCATACATAGGTACGAATACTCTAGGTATAGCCAAAATTTCACATCTTCAGCATGGAGTACAAACTAAGAACATGTGACTTTAACAATAAAAATGAATATGACTGCAAGTCCCCACTTGCCACTGTAAGAAAACTCTTCTTAACTTTCTGAGCTGTAACTTTCCAGAAAAAAAGGGTGTCTCCGTATACTATTAGGTCCTAATTGAAAACCTCCCTTTGAAACAGGCCATTGTGGGGTTCCCTGAGGCTATGGATTCTCAGTCAATGCACAGCAAGTTTCTGAGAGACTCTCAAAGCACAGCTGCTACCGCCATCAAAACATTGTAGAACTGGTGGCCAAGAGCATCAGTACTGATAGCACCGGGACATCAGCCATAGCCAATGAATCAGTCATCCAAATGCCTCACAGCAGGGGGGGGAGTAGAATCCTCTCACTCATCTGATGCTGTTTCTCTCTACATCTCAACAATTCCATTATGATTCAGTGGAAGAAAGTAGAGACAGCATTCCCCTTGGTGTGAAATTCAGCAAGGAGTACTTCATACCACCATCAGCCTTAGAGCCCATAGTTTTCTAGTGAGTACTGATAATCCACCACTGATCCCAATGCATGCCACGGAGCAACAGCTTAGTAAGAAAATGAAGGAATTTAGAAATGAAGTATTTTTAATTGATGAAATGTAATTTTTGTCTCTTTTTCGAAACATCTAGTTCCTACAAAAAAAAAAAAAAACAAAAACCAAAAAAAAAAAAAAAACCACAGACTTAACACTAAACACAACTCTAACAGCTTTGGCAATTGTGCCCCATTTTTGCCAAAATACATGATTCTCCATAAATATCCCTGGATAAATTTTTTTTCAGGAATTAAAACAAAAAAATTCTTCGGATAAAGTAGACCATAAATATTTGCCCATAGAGCCCATGTTTGAGGGAGTAGAATAACTGTGTTTAGACTAGTTGTTGTTGCACGTAAAGGAATATTATCTATCACTCTCATACTACTGCAAAATTTTCAAACTATAATGTTTCAAATACCTTAATTTTTTTACTTTTATTATTGTATTTTAACTATTCTGATTATAAAATTAATATATATGTTCAACATAAAAAATATGGAAAACAGAAAAGCATAAACCTTTAAAAATTATTCATGGTCTTACTACTTAAAGATAGCAACTCAAAGATTTGATATATTTCCTTCCCGTCTATAACGTTAACTACTACCAACAGTCCAACATTTTCAGGATTCTCTAATAAACTATTAGGATAGGGTAAAGTAGGATAGTCAGGATTCTATTTCCAAACACATTTAAAGAGCTTCCTAGGAATAATGTATTCTAAGGGAGTAAGAAAACAAAACTGATATGGGAAACAAAGGCAGAAGGAAATGGCAGATAAAATTAAATTTCCTTATAATCTGCAGCCCATTGACAACTACTTGAAGCAGGCAGAGTAAAAGGTTTCTCTAGGCTTACCTACTGTCTTAATGCTAATGCTTTGCTAGAGGGAAAACCAACCTTAGCTTGACAATAACTAGGCCTCCACTATCCTGTTAGTCTTCTTTAACAAAAGAAAATCTCATTGGAAACCTACCCTGGACTTTACCTCCCCCAACTCCCAAATATATAACCAGTCTCTCCACAGGGTCTGGGGCAGCTCTTTCTGCCCACATGTCCTGTCCCCATGTTTTAATAAAGTCAGCTTTTTTGTACCAAAGACATCTTGAAGAATTCTCTCTTGGACATTGGCTCTGGAGCCCCCACAATCATCCCAAAACCTCACCCAAACCAACTAGACCTACCAACAAAACCAGTAGCCAGCAAAGAGGGCCATCAGGTCTGGTATGGAGGCTGTCACTCAGGTGTGTCCCACTGTCCAGCTCCAAGTGAATCCCAGAGAGCAGGAAGCTACAAATGAATTACTGAAGACTACCTTCTCAAGGATCTCATGAAGATACTGTGGATGCAAGGCTGTTCTACTCTGATCCTCTCGGGCTAACTGCAACACGTTAAGAATGAGGGATGACACTCTTCCTTCAGTAAGAACAGGTCTGGCTTTGGCATATACCTTTGGCAGTGAAGATTCCAGACCACTTAGTAGCATTAATACCTCAAAGGTGTAATATATCAGCAGCATGGGAACTCCAGGAAATAAAAAGACTTTGGAGTAACAGCAGGGCCCTATTTCAGAGACAGGGGAAAAAACAGGGAAATATAGATCAGTACTTGTGAGAAGTAAGGGAGATGATTCATTTTCAGAAATGCCAAATAAAAACCGTGCTGTCTAGTTAACAGTAGGTTTATAACCTATTGGAAATATGTATGAACCCCCCCCCCCATATGGAGTCCCAAACCCTTAGACACTTTCCTTCCTGGTTCTTCTTCCCCTCTCTGTTTCGCGGGCTTATTTTCATGGGCTTTGCAATGAGCATGTGCCAAAGAACAAAGAAAGGACTGAAAGTCTCTGCATCATCTCAGGAAATGTACATTTGCTCCAATCAGACTACTTTTTGCCTTACGTGGGCATAGGTGACTCTGGGTAAGGCTGTAACCTTTGTAGTACTCAGTCAATGAAGAATCAGGGGAGGGCCTTGCACAGTAGGAGATAAATTGTCTGTTGTAACTGCCCCGAGTGTGCCTGTCCATCAGACACCGCTCTTGCAAGAACGTTGATTAAAGCCTGGCTTCACTGTGCTCCAAATTTCTGCCTCCCTCCTTTGATTGGGTCAGTGAGCTTATTTCTCACAGTACTGTAACTGTGTCCAATTTGTACCCATGAGCTTGCACAAGACTGTCAAAAGACATGAAATCTATTGATATATAGTAAGAAAAAAAAACCATTTTTATTCTCTTCTTAAGAAAGGAAACCAGTGAGCCATTTTGCTAATAGAAAGCGCCAGGGCATGCTCCTGAAGTCTGAGAAATAAAACTAAGAGAAAGCTATGTTGCTTTGCATTACAAAGAATCTGGAGCTTTCTAAACATATCTAAAAAAAGTAAGGTGTCTAGAAAAGGATAATGCTGAAGAGGTCTAGAGAGAAGAGGAGAGATATTGGCAGGAAGCAACTGCCCACGGTGAAGGAACAATCTGAGAAATGCCTGGTAGAAGAAATGGCTAAGGGACTTTCAGAAGAGGGATGTTATCATTTGACTTTAGATTGAGATCTGATACACAAGAATCCTTCTCAATTGCCCTTAAATATTCATTATAAGTGGACTGCTATATACAACTGCCTTATACTGGTGATACTTAGGGGAAGTCGAAGTACACTCCACATTTTTTTGAAATGAAATAAAGGATAGCAGAAGGCAAGACATTAGGGGTATATTAAAAAATCAGACTGAAGAGGAAGTAACCATGAGAATATAAACTTTTAGGAAGTAGAAAAAGATTATATTACAAATTCTGTAATATATTGTCATAGAATATATTATATATTTATATATAAATACACAACGACATTGAAGAAATGCTGGTTTTTTTTCTTTAAAGTATATCTACATGTTTTCAAGTACTTTTCTACTTTTTATTTTTAATAGCTGCAAAGAATTCCATAATGATGAGATATGGAAACTGAAGGGACCCATAAAAATCGGCTTTTTGTTTCTTTTCCTGCTTCTATTCTTGCTAGGACCTGCACTTCCACCCTACATATTTACTTGTGCCTTGTAAGGCAAATAGTGTATGTCCTCCTTATAAGGTACCAGGACTTAAGGATTTCTTTAAAATAGATAACATCTAAGGAAGCATAAGAATGTTAGCATAAGCATAAGAACGACCAGACAAAGCTATCATATGTGTGCATATTCCAGACCATCAGCACTAGACATCTCAATGCCAAGGTCCCCCTGGCTCCAATGATAATCCTTGGGCCCTAGTCTTTGTTCTAACCAGTTCCTAGTTGCCTAAAGGACCATGTACACCAGACCACCATTCTCAGGAAAAACCCTCAGACCCTGAACAAAGATGAAACTCATGCTCCTTTCCTTTCGGAGTCTCCCAGATGCTCCATCTGTATCTGCTCTCTATATGTCTTCAATAAACTCTGTTCTCACATCCCAATGGCTTGAGTTTGATTTTCATCTTGTGAGAAACCAAGGATCCTTTTGGCTGGCCCTGCAGGACCTGCTCTGGGTTCCCAGAACCAGCCTGCAGACATCAATAATATAAATGTGAATATTACTGTTTTCTCCCCCCCGCCCCCGCCCCTTTGAGCCATCTCCTATTTGTGAACCTATAAGTTATTTCCATTTTCCACTCTTATAACAAATATTGCAATCATTAAACTCATGTGCATATATTTGAGAACATCTCTATTTAAGGCTATTTCTTAGAGAGGAATTAAAATGGCTAAGAGTATGAAGGTTTTTCAAGTTTTTGTTGCACATGAATAAGTTGTCCTAACAAAGGATTATTTATATCAATGTGCCCTCCTGCCAGCAAAGTGTGACAATATCAGAACCCTTTAATGTAACATATAAATACATGCCCTATTAGACCTAATACTGAAGAACAGGGAGCTAGAATAATTAAACAATGAGAATATGTAACAGTCCCAAAAAGGTCAGTTAACATTGGGTCACAGAAAGAACTGGTAGGTGCAAAGAGCTGACCAAAATAGCTTCAATGTTCCCTTCAGCTTGACAAAATTTTAGACAGGCTATTCCTGTTTCTAGACTTCAGATCATTTACTTTAGAAAGCTTGTAGTTATAAATTCTTTCTCTGACCCTTTGAGAGGTAATTGTGATTTTAAATTTCTTGGGGTACCTGGGTGGCACCTGGGTAGCTCAGTCAGTTAAGTGTCCAACTTCGGCTCAGGTCATGATCTCACACTTTGTGGGTTTGAGCCCTGTGTTGGGCTATGTTGTGGCCAGATCAGAGCCTGGAGCCTGCTACAGATTCTCTGTCTCTCTCTCTCTCTCTCTCTCTCTCTCTCTGCCACTCCCCTGCTCACACTTTCTTTCTCTCTCTCTGTCTCAAAAAATAAACATTTAAAAAATTTATAAAAAAATGTTTCTTGCCAGTTTTACAGTCCAGGACTCCTTCTCAAAGACCTGGGAACCACCCTGTGGAAGATAGCACCTCTGTCTCCCAGTCAGTATGGGACAGCCAGAACTACAAGGTAAGAGACCGTTTACTTTCCTTCCGGTGAAGCCAACAGCAAACACAGGTGGCTCTTAACTCTCCAGCCCTTTGTTTCCATGGAGTTGAGCTCAGACTAGGTTTTAGCCTTTCTTCCATATGGAAATAATCTTGAATAAAGTCCTCCTTGCCTGTTTAACTTTGTCCAGTGTAATTTTTTGATTCAACAGTACATAAAGCCATCAAGAAAAGCAGAATATTTGTACATAATAGCAATTATTAATCGCTTTGAAATCAATTCATTTAATTGGAGGTTTTCTTAGCATTTATTTCTTTCACTGAACACAAATTTACAAAGTCCCCCTACCCAACATGATAGCTTTTTATTTTATTTTAATTTGGTAAATATTAAATTATTATAGGGGCCTTGCACCAAGCGTGCAATTTCTCTAATTCTGTTGCCTCATTTGTAAAATAAAACTTGTTAAATGGCTACAAGGATCCCCATAGATCTAAGAGCCTACAGTCTGATCCATTCTTTACAAAATTCCAAGTCACTAACAGTCTGTTGTACTATAGAACGTGTTTTGTCAATACCAATTAGCTCACACATAGTTGGGAAATAGAGGAATTATTTTGGTATAATGTGCAAATAATCTGCTACATATGTAAGTTTTTTTTTCTAGGCAAGGGGAACCAGAAACACAGGAGTAGAAATAGAACCTTCCCAAGTGAAAGATAAAGCCCTCAGCCCATGCTTGCTTAAGCAATTGGAGCTCTTTCAGCATTGTTTTCATAAAATTAAAATGAGTCCTGAGCCTGGGACCCCTGCCACACCCAGGGAGCACTCCAGCCTGCTAGGGCTCTTGTTCAGGATGGTTGCACTCTGCCCTGCACACAACTTCAAAGCAGCCCCACTGGCTTGAATATCTTCTATCCAGCTGCCAGCCCTTTGCTAATAACGAGTTGCCAGCATTTCCCCTATATTTTATCCTGTACATTTTCATACCCTCTGTGACAGCCTCTAGCTGTACTGAACTGCCTGTCTGAGTGGTCTGTTATCTCCCACAGACCCAGTTGCTCCTTTGGTTAGTGTTCTCGCCACAAAGTTGCACTTGTGTGTGCAGCCTTCTTAACAGTGAGCCCTATTAATTTTAGCACACGATGTGACCAAACATCAAAAAAGTGTTTTGGTTTTTTAGGTTTTCTTCGAAACACAGAAACTTTGTACTGAGAATCATAACTCCTTTCAACCTACCCAAACCTGAAAAAAACATGATAAGGACTTAGACATCGCTCCTCTATTTGTCCAAAAATGATTAATTTAAGTACCTGCCATGTGCCAGGCACTGTGCTCATCTCTTCTACTGCCCCTACTGACAACCCCTGAAGGTTTTCCATCTCCAATAATGACAGAAATATATTTGGACTACTTTTACATTAAAATTTTCCATCCAAATATTCTTTGCATGCATCAAAACCCATTCCTCGACATAGAGTGTGTTTTTGTTTTAAAATTTTAATGTATCGTGTGACTGCGGTAGAGCTGGAACTGAGATCCCCTCTCACTGGTATCTCAGCATTTTCCCTACCTCATTGTCATCAGGTTTTCAGGACTAGGATCAGCCCCAGCAAGTCGGTCTCGATCAATTCCTACCTGGAAGCTCGCTTCACAGCTGCTCACTTTCACCTCCACATCCTCGGGCTTTGTTTCACAGCTGTGTGTTTCACTCAATAAACTAGGCCACACTTGGCTTTTCATCTTCCTGGAGCTGATTCATGACAAAGCCCCTAACAGAAAGCAAATCTGAACAAAACTCATACACACCTCACACTAATTTTATTATAAACCAAACATTTCTCTATCAGTTGGGGGTGGGGGGAGGAATGTCCTACCTGATACAGTACGTCAAAAGCTAGTGGTTCAAATGCCAACATAATAAAAATATTGTTTGTCAGCTCCACCAATGTACTTAGCTTCCCATGATTAGTAATAGTGAGAATTTTAGACTCAAATATATTGCTTGCTTTTATAAAGAATGGGTAAGGCCCCAACAATATTGAAAGGTAGTCAAAACTTTACCCTATTTCATAGTGGGATAAGTTCAACATGTCTTTATGTATGTATGTATTTATAGAAGAGCACAGAGATATGTAATAACATATGATGCTACCAACTGAAATAAACCCAACTTCCCTCTCTACCCCAACCTGCCGTACAGAATAGTGAGAAGTATGTACCTTTGCTAAAGAACCTAATCAATGATTTATAGGTAATTGTTTTAAAGTTTCTTTCAAGGTACTTGTGTAGCTAAGACAAATGGCTTTTAGGAGCATATGACTCAGCTAGAATCCAAGGGACACAATTACCAAGAGAGGGACTCAATTACTGCACAATAATGTGAGCACTGATTGCATTGTAGAGAGGCAGTCTTCCACTTTATATTAGAATTAAGAAAATACGTTCTTCCTCCTTAAAGTTTTAGAAGATACTGTCTCAGGAAATTACTTTTCAGTACTTTCACAGAGAGATCCAGTCAGGAGTACAGAGAAGCAAGATTAAGAAATGAGTCATTTATTAAGAGTCGGTCTCATTAAGACCTAAACTACCCCATCATATAGGAAAAGTCATATAAATTATATGCCTTTATATGCATAGTAAAATACCCCAAACTTAGGTGCATCAACAGCACCCATTTATTTTCTCACATTCTGTAAGTCAGAACACATCATGGCTCATATTATGGCAGTCTGCTCAGTGTCTTATAGCTAAAATCAATGCATGGGCCTGGCTACATTCCTTTCTGGATTATGGGATCCTCTTCCAAGTTCATATAGTTGTTGGTTGATTTAGTTTATTAAAGTTGTAAGAGGGAGGTCTTTATTTCCTTTTTAATTGTCAAATAGAGACCACTCTCAGCTCTCAGAGGCCATCCATCATTCCCTGCCATGTGGCCCTCTCTACAACATTGCAGTGGGCTCTTTCAAGGCTACAGGAAAATCTCTGCTGCCTTAAATATCTCCGGACTTCTTTCAGGGATTTACTTGGTTAAGTTAGGCCCACCTAGGGTAATTTCATTTTTATTAACTCAAAGTCAATTGATCAGGAACCTTAATTACATTTGAAAGGTCTCTTCTGCCATTTGATATAACATAATGGGAGAGATATCCCATCACATATTACTCAAGGGGAGCGGATTATACGAGAAATGTAAACTTGGGAGCAGCCACCTTGAGAACCATCTTAAAATTGCTGGAAGCCAATAAGAAATATTAACCCTTCTCTGCTTATGTTTCCTCAACTACAACACTGCAATAATAATATTTCCTATTCATGGGGTTGTTTTGGGAATTAAATAATAGATATAAAACTCTTAAAACAGAAAATGGATATAAAATTCTTAAAATGGCACATAGTAATTCACTACATGAAACTGGGTGTTAATTTCATCACAACAATTCATGAAAGCCTAATATACTCATTCTTCTGTGTGTGGTGGTATGGATCAGACAATAAAGAAATATGTGGCCAGCCCATATTTATCCTCTGTTAGCATGCACTTACAGAAAGCAGCATTCTACTGGGGATAGTCTGAACTGAGAGTAACCTCTGTCCTTGTGAATGACCAGCAAAAAAATCATGCTTTGTTTTATTGACTATTCAGCATTGATTGTCTAGATGACCAATTGTATTGTTTGTTTTTGGTTTGCAGGTATTGATAAAATATGTCATATTAAATGGCTGGTTTACACAAAGGGATAGATCAAGCCTGTGCTGGCTGGCCAGGATTACATATAGCCCATGGTGATACTAGAAGAAGCATAGCACCATGCATTTCCCTGGCCCCCAAATTTATTTCTAAGCACCTAAGAATGTCCAAGGAAAATCCCCTGCATCACCATCCCATGCTACCACGGTGGTCATTTACCTCACAGACAATGCTATTTTACCTATACATTATCCAACTAATACTACTGTATTTGACTCTAAACAGCCAGACATAAGTGAAAAATTTGTGTTAAAGGTATTTATAAGCAGAGTGGAGTCCCAGAGTTCAGCAACTGGAACTGGAAGACACAGTTTACATAAAGAGAAGAAGGCAGGGCACCTAATCCTGGCACAGGCTCACTCTATCCCTTTGTGTAAACAAGTCATTTAATATGACATATTTTATCAAACCCAAACAAACCCAAAATAAAGAATGCAACTGGTCATTTAGTCAATTAATGCTAAATAGTCAATAAAAAGAAAGCATGATGGAAAGCCAAGACAGTAAGGCAATTGCATTTTACATTCTCTGCATTTTTTTTTAAATCTCTGAAACATTTCTAAGGGCATACTCAGCGAGAAATGAGATAAATTTGACAGAATGCTTGTATGGAAAGTAAATTTTTTTTCAATCAACCACATTTCCCCAATTTTAATGGAGATCCAATATTTTCCCCCAGAACTTAACCCCTGGCTGTGTTTAAGTAATGACATGTGGCTCTTCTATTTTCATTAGCTCTCAGCTAATGACATACAGGTTCCTGTGTCTGGGAGTACTTTTGCTCAAGGTCTGTTATTGCCTCCCATGAATAGGGAATAATTAAGGGAAAGACAAAGAATAATCTTACTGAGTATATTTGATATATAGGTGCTGGACAATGAAGCACATGAGACTTTAACATAAGATTCTAAAGAGTCATTTCTCTAAAGTAGATACATACTGTTAATACACAAATATCCAAAGGACTTTTGAGCAAATAGGCTCTCAAAAGTATGATACACACTTCTCTCAAATTTCATTAAATTCAAGTGTCATTTATATATATATATATTTTTTAATAAGATAGAATGAATATAGGACTTCTCAACTCAACTTGAATCTCCTAGATTTCCACTCGATTTTGGCCTTTAAATAACTTTATCTCAGTAACCAGTTCTATAGCTTTACTTTCTTCATCAATTTTTAATTCCCTAATTTTTGAAGGTAACAAGTGAATATGAAATTTGCTAAATAAAAAAATAAGAAAAAAATAATTTACTAACAACAGTAAATATGAAAATAAATTATTGAATTAGCCAGAACTCCCCAGAGAAACAGATTCAATAGCATAATAGCATGTGTTTGTACACACACACACACACACACACACACACACACACACATACACACATACTCACATGTTGTGGAGGCTGACAAGTTCTAAGATCTGTATGCAGTTGATAAGCTAGAGATCCTGGAGGGCTGATACTGTAAATTCCAGTTGAAGGTCAACAGTAAAAAACCCAAGAAGAACCAGTGTTTCAGTTGGAATTCAAAGGCAAGAAAGAAAATCAAAGTCCCTGCTCAAAGCAGTCAGGCAGATGGAGCTCCCTTTACTTGTGGAAGGGTCAGCTTTTTGTTCTATTCTGCCTTCAATTGATGGATGAGGCCCACCCACGTTAGCAAGGTCAATCTGCTTTATTTGGTCTGTTTCAAATGTTAATCTCATCCAAAACATACTCTCATAGACACACTCAGAATAATATTTCACCAAACATCTAGACACTCTGTGGCTTAGTCAGATGAAAACTAAAATCAATCACCACAATTATATAGTAATAAATTAAAAATATATATACTTCATATATGTATTTTTTCTGATTACAGAATAGTAAGTGAAACTTTTAAAATAAAGAAACCATGCAAAGAACAACAACAAAAAAAAAACATTGAGTCTAGAAACTTCAGAAATTCAAAGTGTTTTGTTAAAAGAACCCCAAAATGACAAACAGCAGAAATATGTCTATGTCACCACTCTTATTATACTATATCCATATATTTAACGTATTTTTCTTATGTGTTTACTATGTGCTAACTATTCTAGGTCTTGGGATGCAACAGAAAACAAAAGATAGTTTCCTTCATTTTTGCTCTGTTGGAGAAGTGGAGAGTTGAAGGATACTGACAATGAACAATTGAAGAACTAAGATGATTTTATCTAGTATTTTTAAAATGCATGTAAAAGATGAGAGTGCCACAGGGAGGTAAGCTACTCCTGGAAACTCTGAAGTCAGGGAAGATCTCTCTTGGGAGGGGAACTATCCACAGAGCCTTGAACGAGGAGAAGGCCTAGAAACATCTGAAGAAAAGGCATTTGCATAGATGAAACACGTGGTGCGTTGTCCTAGAGGTGGGAGCCAGCTTGGCTGTTTCAAAAGACCAAAAATAAATGCCAGTATGACTACAGGGAATGAACAAGGAGTAAAGGGAGAGAAATTTGGCCAAAGTGACAGAGATCTGAACATAGGCAACCACTGAATGATTTTATGCAGGAGAGTGATGTGGTCAGATTTCTGTTTTATGAATATTCTACTGGTAATTGCCCAAGAGAATTGGCATTGGTGCAGGAGAAGGGCAGAATTGAGAGAAGACAGATATGATACTACATTGTGAAGTAGGTATCACCTTTACCTCCATGACTTAGGCTGGAACACTACGTGCTTCCCATGGAATAATAGATAAAATCCTCAGTTCCATAGGCTGACCAGTGTTCTTTACATTTTAAGTTATCTCAGGATCTGAATGGGCTACCAAATAAATAGGGTGGCAGAAAAAAAATACAGGTCGAACATCAGGCAATATTCAAATAATTACTTAATCAATTTTCTGATTAGTAAAACCAAACTTTTCTTTTTCAGTGCAGTAAGTTTGAGAGACTTCAGAATCATTGTCATGGTTTTTACCCAGTAATATACCCAGAAATCAAGAGAACAAGTTGAAACTCATTCACAGTAACAGCCTGCTGTTGTTGTTAACATCAGAATGTGAAATGCATAATGAAAGATCACATAAGTGTCAACTTGAATTGTTTTAATTAAATACAGTTATGAAACCACTACTCAGATTAAGGAGTCACTATTTCCAGTTGCTACTTCCCCAGGTATAAATAATGCCTGGTTTTGTATTTTATAAAAAAAGAAACATTAATTATAGTATGTTTTCTTCTGTGCCTGTCTTCTTTCATTCAATGTCATGTTTGAGGTTTACTCTAATTATTGTGTAGCTGTAGTCCAATCATTCTTATTGCTCTCCATTGTGTGAATATACCTGAATGTATTCACCTATCTGACTGTTAATGGGTATCTGAGTAGTTTCCAGGTTGGAGTTATGCTAGTAGATGTCATTAGGTAAAAAGAAAAGAATGAGAGGGGCACCTGGGGGGCTCAGTCAGTTAAGCGTCTGACTTCGGATCAGGTCATGATCTCACGGTTGATGATTTTGAGCCCTGTATTGAGCTCTGTGCCAACAGCTCAGAGCCTGGAGCCTGCTTTGGAGTCTTTGTCTCCCTCTCTCTCTGCCCCTCCCCCATTCATGCTCTGTCTCTCTCTGTCTCAAAAATAAACATTAAAACAAAAATTTTTTTAAAGGAAAGAACAAGAAATATATTTACACACACACACATACACTTCAGTAGGGCATATATGTAGGAGTGAAATTGCTGGACTGTTTCATGTGTATTTTGAGCTTTACTAGATATTGCCAAACAATTTTCTAAAGAGATTATCCAATTTACATCAGCACTGTATGAATGTTTTAGTCATTCCACATGCTGCAAAGTCCTAGGTTTGCTTTTATATCTGGAAGTACTTTAGAGATAATGAAATACACTGTGGAATACTTTGGGATCATGCAGTCAATCAAAATTCATGTTTCACCTCTCACATCAGTGGTATATTCCTTTGTGGAAATCATTTGTATCTTCAGTCACACATGTCACACAAATAGGAAATGCGTGCGATGACTGTGTCAAGCTGACATTATGCTGCCATCATCACTAGCTAGCATCTGGGGCACTTACCATGAGCAAGTCACTGTGCTCTATATGTAATAGCCTGCGTTGTAAGGGCAGTAGAATGGCAGCCACAAACTTAGGCACCTGATCATTTGGTTCTCCAGTCAATACAATCTTTTCTGTAGTATTATGTTTTTGTACATACTTCTTCTATTAATAAAATACTGAATCTGACCAACCATTACATTGAAATCAAGGCTGATTTTGTTGTTTTTTTTTTTAATTTTTTTTCAACGTTTTTTATTTATTTTGGGGACAGAGAGAGACAGAGCATGAACGGGGGAGGGGCAGAGAGAGAGGGAGACACAGAACCGGAAACAGGCTCCAGGCTCCGAGCCATCAGCCCAGAGCCCGACGTGGGGCTCGAACTCACGGACCGCAAGATCGTGATCTGGCTGAAGTCGGACGCTTAACCGACTGCGCCACCCAGGCACCCCTGATTTTGTTTTTAAAGACCATCTCCTAGCAATCCAAAGTAAGAATGTTTTAATCAGTAAGGAAATTAAAGGAATAGTACTGGGGACATTTTCTATGATGTTGTCTCACCTATAAAAGTGTTCCATCCTTCTACAGTTTTAGAAACAAATTCAACTCTAATGATACTTCATGAAATAATTGTATTCGATGAGTATAAGGAATAGCTTTCTGAGAAAGCTACATACTCAAAACTGAAAAGCTGGTATCTATTCTATGCTGAAATGTTGTGATAGGTAGAATTGGACCAGTCGGCCATTATGTGATGTATAATATCACCTCTTCTGAAACATCATGAGTGACACTGAAAGTCAGGATGTGTAGGTGGCAACTGCTTCTCTTGTTTTAGTCAACTGGCTCAGTGATTAATATGGTATATTATTCATGCTTTTGTCAAGGAAAGGTAGAATATTAAATAGGATAGGTGTTAATGTTAATGTTATAGCATTTAATGTTAATTATAATAACCATGTTATGTTTAATTATGTTCATGTAAGGGAATTGTAAGTTTCCATCTTCCACCACTTATTCAATCATTCTTTATCTTCTTGATTTATAGGTAAACATATATTTTCCAGAACACAAAGCAGTTGTTTAGGAAACAGAGATCGGGATATTATAGTCTTTCATTCAAGAGAGAACACTAATACAATTTTAATGAGATTAAGAATGGTGATGAAAATACTATTCTTTCTAGGGGACAGAAGGTAGCAAATGTGTGTTATTTTAGTATGTTTTATACACATATTCCATACTATGAAAAAAAAGTGCTGGAACCTTATAAGATAGTGGTATATCGTGTATGTGTGTGTATATATATATATATATATATATATATATATCAGTGGTGATGACAGCTTAATTCATGTTAATAGTTATAAGAATCAAACATCATAGTTATTAGGAGAAGTTTAGTGTGCAAACACAGTGGCACAATTGTACCTGGTGTCAGGGGAATGCTGGAGTTTCCATTGGCTACTGAATATTTACCATGTTTCTTACTCTTCCGGTAAGATTAATGTTTATGTAACAAGTCAAGCAGAACAGGGATTCCACATACCAATTTGCACTGGCCCATAGACTTAGTTTTCACAGCTGCCAAGCCTAATGACCCTTGCACATACCTAAGGATCTGTTCTGTACATCTTACATTCATTCAGCTTCTTTTTCCAAAATTATTTAAGCCACAATGAAAAAATAATATAAGAATCTAGAAGTGTAGTATTTATCTTAAAATCAATTCAAGAGGATGTTGGTTTTGTTGTCTGCTGAGGATTCTCTTCCTTAATAGCACAAAGATCTTGGTGGTACAGCATCACAACTCATATCCCAGCTATTGAGGGCAGACCTGGGTTTGAGTCCAGGATCTCCAACTTGCTAGCCACCAGAATGTGGGAATGCTTATAAGGTTGGCAGAGTCTTAGATTCCTCATCTTTAAAACTTGGGTAATCATATGTACCCCCAGGATGTTTCAAAAGACAAGAACATGAGAAAATACACATGTAGACCTTAGCTATTACCTAACCTTTCACCAAGTGATGGCTATTATTGTTATTGTTTAATATTAGGAAGAGTGGTACCCTCAGGGATGAAAACCTTTATAGACATGATCTGGAAAACAAACAAACAAACAAAAAACCCTTCTCAAAAAGCAGCTGCCAGGAAACAGAACTGGAAGTTGAGCCAATGCTAAAACAGAATATTTTTGGTCACATTACAACTAAAACTATCTCAAATCTGGCATCTTTCATCTTCTCTTTACATTCACTTCTCCTTTAGGAAAAGTGTACCTGTTAGCCAGAAAATGAAGTCTTTTAATTTGGTATCCCTAGCCAGTCCTCGGAAACTAGAGATAAAAAGGAAAATGGTGTTAAAAGTGACCAAATTTCTTATTTTTAGTCTGAACATCCCATCATAATTAAAAGGGCAGTGAAATGAGAATTCAGCACCCTGGATGGCTCCAGATCTCCATCTGCCTCTGGGAAGCCCTCAAACTGAATTCAATAATTTAACAGTAGCAAGAGACTAACTGGGACACCTGAATGCCTGCCTTGTCCCTGAAGCAAAAGCAACTTTGCTTATTGTAGAATATACTTGACTTCCTCAAAAAATGTTGTTTGACAAAGGATTCTGTATCCCCCAAATTTGAAAGTCACTGTACTGAACCATCACTCTTCACTCAGAGCTCACCTGTGTGTCCTGTACTTTTATCTGACAGGTGTCAGGGTAGCTTCAAGGACAGAAGCAAACAATTCAGACTTTTTTAAAGAGGATTGTTGTTACTCCATACTGCAAGTTTCAGGGATAGTCAGTAGGATAAGGATATTCCAATGTCTTCTTTCTGATTAAATCAATGTGTTTGGATAGCATTTTGGAAGAATTGCCACAAACATTTTTTCTTATTTGCTCAGATTATGGCAAAAGTAAGAAAGATCATTTTTATTTGAAGCCTGAGATAAAAGAGACTAAGTATTTTACTAGAAATAAAAAGTCAATCAGTAGAGGAAAAGAAATAAACCTAGGATTCTGGATTCTTTCTGTTGCACGTGATCCCTCTAGATACCTTTTTTCCCCCTTTTTTTTTAACTTGCCTATTATGAAAATAAATCAAAGAAACCTCATTAAAAATGGAGTCAGAAAGGCCTGGAGAGGGAGGTTTCACGCACTACCACTTGCTATAAGAAGTATATACCTTGCATTCGGCAAAACGAAGCTTACTTACATACCCTAGCAGGAGGAATGAAGAATTTCTCTTTGCCCAGCAACCGCCCATGAGAAGCCAACGAGAAATCCACACTCAGCCAATGAGAAGCCACAACAGCACCCCCTTCCCCCCACCCCCGACCCCAGCTTCCTTCTTTTCCTTATAAAAGCAATCCGCTCTCCTGCAATCTCTAAACTTGCTTGAGGCTCACCATAGTTTCCTTGCCCCAAATTGCAATGCTCTACTACTCCCAAATAAACTCTTCTTGCTGGTAAAATAGCTAGCTCCTGTTTTGTTGTTGTTTTTTTTTTAAGGTCAACATTACCCAAAGACAATATGAACTTTAATTAAGTAGATATAAGATTTAAAATCCATCAGACCTAAACGTCTCAGAGAATTACTGTCTGTAGTACTTAATGCCTTAAACATCTTAGGATCTTCCCTTTGTACACTTAAACTTCTGAATAAGGACTCGGATAGGCAGTACCAAGCCCTGGTGCTCTGAGGAGGGGCAGCTCTGAATAAGAGTATTCCTGGGATCCCTCCCTCTAAGAGTGTTCTCAGCATCCATTTCTTGGAAAGGTGTTCATAGCATACCTCTCTCTCATGTCATATTCCCAAGATTCTTCTCTCTGACAGCATATTCTCAGCATCCCTCTCTCTGTTAGATAACTTTATTTTAACAAAGAAAATAGGTCCTGGACAAAATATTCACTATCTTTTTCTCACAAATGAATTTAACTCTTACATCTCAGAGTAAATGCACATATAGAGTGCATAGATGAAAAATATTCTGAGAGAACTGAAATTCACTTATGCATTCAAAGCTTTTAAATTAGCCATTTCACTGATTAAATTAAACCTGGGTGGAATGCTTTTAAGCACAAATAATTCAGGACCAGATTTTTTTTAGGCTTAATTGTGAATTTTGTTATTAGGCTTAATTATCCATGATCCCTTCAGACTGGATACTCAGAAACAATGAGTAGAGCCACAGGAACCCCTTCTTAAGTGAAGGAAGAGTCTTGAAGGAAACCAAAAGTAACCTGGAATAAACGGAGTCCTTCAGCAGGATCGTTTATTATCCTATTTTATGTACGGGATGGGCTTTTGCTCCTGAGGAGCCACGTCACTGTAGGCATCAATCACTGCAGGATCTAAAGCCCATCGCTTTTTGAAGATGCCTTGAAGAAGTCAGGAAATAAATATTTAGGGAGACCACACAACCCCACACACTTATAAATCAAAGGTGCCTTCAGGAGTCAAGTATCCAATTAGCAGATTCTTGGGCTCTGCCATGTTACGTAAAGAACTTTCCCCTGAGAATGACTCCTGTCTTTGGGTCCTGCAAATTGAAACAATTACTCTGCTTTTAAGATGTCAAATCAATTTAATTTGCAAAAACAGATGGATTCACACAAACATTTTATAACTCTCTTCTTTTAGGGATGCTCCAAAAGCAAACATTTTATATACTGTGTAACCTATTTTTTTAATCTTCTTTACTTTTATCTAAGCTACCAATTAGAATGTTTAATAACTTTGAAATGAAGAGTGAAATAAAATAGACAAGTTTCAAGTTCTGTAAACTTTTTCCTTTGGTGATGTGTCACAATGTAAAGCAGAATGTGTAGAATAACAATATTGTCTTGTAGTTACAATACTTTTCCTACCTGGAACTTTCTATCTCAAGGTTTGTCTCTGGGAAACACAGCCTCAAACTCAGTTTCTGACTAGCCAAGAATAGTATCACTCTATTTCATTTATTGACACATTCATTCTTTTATTCATCAAAAAGAATTATGTGCTTTACTGCAGGCAGTCACTGTGCCAAGCACTGGGCATAGATGAATAGCCAAAAGGGTCTCAATTGTCATGAAGTTTATAGTCAAGTGCATAGGCTTTTCTTTTCAGAGTATTTATTTTTATTTTACATACAATTCTAATAGCCCAGTATATCTAGATGCCATGCCTATAACGTAATAGAAGAATCAAGTCAGAAGGGAAAAGGCCTACCAGAAGGCGTAATAATGAGAGCAGGGAGCAAGGAAGATCCAGCCAGGAATGAAAGAGAAAACTAAATAGGATTCATTCATTCAACAAATACTTCCTGAATGTCTAGTATATGCCACCATTGCCTTAGGAACTGAGGACAATCACTGAGTGACAACAACAAAAATCACACCCAGTTCTCATGGGGCTTACTTTCTAGCGGCAAGCAGACAAACATCAAAAAATCACATGAGTCTGAGAAGATTCAATGTCAGATAAAGATGTGTAAATAATAATAATGGCAACTAACCCTTTACAAACACCACATACTGGACACTGTTCCAAGCATTTTCCTATCAAAATTCATTTAATTCATACAACAGTCTTCTGAGTGTGAACTATTGTTTATTTGCATCTTACAGAAGAGGAAATTGAGGCACTTCTCCAGAGGCAAACTTTTGTGGAAGCATACGTACAACACACAAATGAATGTCTGTTCTGGTTGAAGCAACAGTGGGGATGCCGCTGACACCCAACCTTCAGTCTCACACTCCTAATTGCCCTTGGAGATTCTTTAAGGAAAGGGATCCCTAGGCTTTACAGAAAACAATTTGAAAAACAGTGACTTAGGAAAGTGCATTTTCTGTGGAGTTAAACAGGTATTATAACACCTACTTACTCTACTCTAAAGAACTAATGGGTATTTTAGAAATACCCTTTCATCCTATCCTATCCATCTTTCTATGAAATGAGCTGAAAGACAGGTGTCCCTATTTTATAAACGGGCTTAAAGACGCACAAAGAAGTAAAGTGACTCGTTCTATTTTTATCAGCTACTATGAGACTCATTGCATCATAGAACTCAAAAAGTTCTAATCTTCCCTCTGAGTACCAACAGGGCCTAAGTCATTCATTTAAATAAAAATAGATTCTCTAGAGAAAGTCATTTCACAAACATTTCATTAATGTTTTCCATTTAGGATTTTTATCCTTTACCAATATTCATTGAATATTTATTATATGAATCTGTCACCATATTAGAAGCTAAGACCACAGAGAGGCCTATGGTAATTATATCAAGATTAAAATATGGTTAAAGAGAAAAATATAAATGCTATTTCTAATATATTTCATATCAAAAATAGGGTGTCTATTTGTAGATTAGTAGAGGTATATTGATGAGTTAATGGATAAACAAATGACGGTAGAAGAAAAGATAGACAGATGGACACACAGAAGGATGGATGCATGGAAAGATGGATGGATGGAGAAGGATGGATGCATGCACTGATTGCAGGTTGATGAATAGATGGAGGAAGTGAAGGTGAATGAATATTTATATAGACAAACTGACTACTACCAAATAAATAATTAAGATATGAGTGCTACTAAGATACAAATCAGCATAGTTTTAGTAAAGCTGATTAAATGATGTTTACTACTAAGTGTTTAAGAATGTAACAAAACAAATAATGGATTTAGAAAGGTTTTTTATATATCTAATACTAAAGAAATATTTTTTAAATGTCTCTAGAATAACCATCAAAAAATCATTATTCATAAATCCCAATTCAATAAATAATTATTTAAGTAGACTGAAGTTGAGTCTTTAAAAATAGATATTTAAAGGGATGACTGGGTGGCCCAGTGGGTTGATTGAGCATCTGACTCTTGACTTTGGCTCAGGTTATGATCTCACGGTTCCTGGGATCCAGCCCATCAGGCACTGTGCTGACAGCAGGGAGCCTGCTTGGGATTCTCTCTCTCCTTCTCGGTCTGCCCCTCCTCTGCTGACTCTTTCCCTCTCTCTCCCAAGACAAATAATTTTTTTAAAATTTTTTTTAATTTTTTTTCAACTTTTTATTTATTTTTGGGACAGAGAGAGAGAGAGAGAGAGAGAGCATGAACGGGGGAGGGGCAGAGAGAGAGGGAGACACAGAATCGGAAGCAGGCTCCAGGCTCTGAGCCATCAGCCCAGAGCCTGACGCGGGGCTCGAACTAACGGACTGTGAGATCATGACCTGGCTGAAGTCGGACACTTAACCGACTGCGCCACCCAGGCGCCCCTTTAATTTTTTAAAAAATAGATATTTGGGAAAGTAGAAAGGAGGACATTTCCAAAAGAAAGAAAGAAGGAATGTCTGAAGAAGAAATATAACATGGTCATAGTCAAGAAATAAATCTATGTGCTTGACATGGAAGTTCCATGATGGGAACAGGTAAATAATGAAATTGGCAAGAGAAGCTGATACCAGAATACTGAGTGTCCTGCACACTGAAATGAAGTGTTTAGAATTTATTTTCCACATACTAAGGAGACACTGCAAGTTTGTGGTTTTCTTTGTTTGGATTTGGGGTTTAGGGGATTTGCTTGATTTTTTAAGGAATAATAGGGGCGCCTGGGTGGTGCAGTCAGTTAAGCGTCCGACTTCAGCCAGGTCACGATCTCGCAGTCTGTGAGTTCGAGCCCCGCGTCAGGCTCTGGGCTGATGGCTCAGAGCCTGGAGCCTGCTTCCGATTCTGTGTCTCCCTCTCTCTCTGCCCCTCCCCCGTTCATGCTCTGCCTCTCTCTGTCCCAAAAATAAATAAACGTTGAAAAAAAAAATTAAAAAAAAAAAGGAATAATATATGCCAAGTGCTATCTTGGGAAAATTATTCCATAGGATAAAAGTATGGTAATGAAGGGAGAGAAAGCAGTCTATATTTTCTAACAAAGATAATGGCCATTCTCCTTCCTACTATCCCTCCCTTAGAAAGGTAGTGACCAACCCAAAATAGGCCTACCCAGTAAGTACCCCATCAACTCTCAATCCTTTCACTTCACCTTATTTATCTTTATAGCACTTATGTCTACCTATTGTAAATATATGTACATTTTTAATAGTTTATTTATTTTGAGAGAGAGATATAGAACACAAATGGGGGAGGGGCAGAGAGAGAGTGAGGGAGAGAATACCAAGCAGGTTCTGTAAGCACTGTCAGCACAGAGACCAATGCAGGGCTCGATCTCATCAATAGTGAGATCCTGACCTGAGCCGACCACGAGTTGGACATTTAACCAACTGAGCCCCCAGACACCCCTATATGTATTTATTTTTTACTTGTCTATCCACCAGAATATAGGCGCCAAGAAAGCAGGTAATTTAACTTGCTCACTGATTTATTTCTAGTACACAGAATAGCACCTGGCACATAGTAGACAGACAACAAATGTTTGTCTTAGAAAGAATGAGTATTTGAGTTTAATCCACAAATCTATAGACCAGGTATAATGCATGTATTAGTTTATAAATTATCAAATGTACTCTTAGAAATTACACTTCTTAGTTAATTATGTAGCATACTTTTGACATTTTAATATTAATAAATTGGCTCAAAGCACCTAAATAGAATTGTAACACAGCCAACAAGTTTCTGTAGTAACAAGTTGTTGAGCTGGTAGAAAATTCACTGTAGCTCTGTTACTTCATTCAAGGCTACTTAAGATCCTAGGGGAAAATATGAATTAAAACTTTTATATTTTAAGAAATAATTAATACAATGTGGAACATATTTATAACACAATATTGTTTGTGATACCAAATGGGGAATGTTCATGATACAAAATGAAATAACAGACACAAGACACCTGTTCCTGCAGTATGATCTCTTAGTCTAAAATAAATGTTGTGTGTGTGTGTGTGTGCATGTGTGTGTAATAAGTAAGAAAAAAATGGCTAAAAACACATCAAACCATGATTTATCTCTGGGTATTATATTTTGTATATGTGCTACCGAAGCAAGCACTCTGGGTATTATATTTTGGATATTTTGTTTATTATCTAGAACTTTATGATTTATAAAATTTTCTATAAAAAGATATTATATTAGTAATACTTTAAAAATGAGCCAAAACTATTTAAGTGAAAGAAAATTCAATGTAAGTTAAGTAATGTAGTCATATATCAACAAACTATACAAAGCAAACCTAATTATAGAATATGAAATTCAGCAACTAATAATTTTAACCATCTTTGTTATAAAAAGTATCAAGAAATAGCAAAGGATTACCTAAGCAAGCAATGACATTTAAATCTACAAAGGTCAAATCTCAAACCTGGAAAGGAGAAGAAGGATCTCAGAATCTGGATTATAAATTTGCACAAACCTAAAGGAAAAGAGCCACATAATGGCTTCTCTCGTAGATCTAACCAGACTTGGATGAATTTTATATTAAATCGAAACCTGGCTCCAACTCTACCGCATCTAGGCTTCCCACAAAAAGATCAGATTTTCTGGCAAGGACAAAGGTAATAAATCAAAAACCTATAAAAATCATGAGTTTAAACCTATGATACTGTTTTGGTTGTAGTATACTATGAAAAAATATTCATCCTTGAGAACTTCCTGATATAGAGAGAGTACTCCTTGTCCTCATCCCAATTCTCTCCCAGCCTCTAGAATCCAGATGGCAGTTCATTTGGCACAGGATTCCACAGGGGTGCATAGCTGCCAAATCATTCCCAAGAAAACAAAACATTAAGAGAAAAAACCCCAATAAATTGCAAAACCAAACATTTGACATTTGGAATCAAGAACTGTATGGGAAATTTTAACTTCCTCAACACTAATAACACTAGAAATTCTCGGCCAAATGATAGGTATCAAAAGCAGCCTGTAATCTTGCTAGGATACTATAAACTGTCAGATGGTGCTTTATCAAAACCCCTTTTCAAAGATCATTTATTAAAACAAACACACACACAAACAAGTATTTCTTCTGAAGATGAAAGGACATGCTTTTTAAGAATATTACATCACTTATTGTTCATATTTGGGAACGATCAATCTGTATTTACAACACTGCTATTCTCTATCCGCTCTCAACTCAGCCTCTCCAATCTTAACATTGCAGCAAGAATAATCCAGTAATGTACGACCAGATCTATTGGTCTTTAGTAGAAGGGACCTTTTCAATCATCTTTCTCCAGCTACTTTAAGTACAATCAGTTCAGAACAATACATTGGTTTGACTGTGACTCTATCTTTGAGCCTGGAAAGAACCCTCAAGTGCAAACATGCCAAAAATATAAATATTCTGGTAACCTGACCACGCATTCAATTTTTACTGTAGAGAAGAATCACTTCAAATTTTAGTCAAACGTGATTCTCAGGCAGAACCAATTCTCTAAGGGTGGATTTAGGTATCAGTTTTACTCAGTGGTATTAGTTTTAGGATAAATTTTCTGGGGTGCCATTGCATTGATCTGGATTAACAAACATCAAATTTCAGGCCATCTAAACTCACATTGAAACTAATGCCATCCCTATGTGCATTTTTATCCTTCTGGGAGCAAATAAATATATATGTGGAGAGAGAGAGAGACAGAGAGAGTTACAGAGAACACATTCCACAGTAAAAAATAAACCCATTGCAGCCCTTCAAAAATTTTAAGAGCAGTTTGGCTTACCAAGGCACTGGCTCTAGTTTCCAATAACAAATCAAATTTATCTCAGTTTCTGGTGGCAAGTAGTCATGTAATTGAGTATAATTTGTCACAATTGGCCATTCTGACTCAAGAAAGATTTAGGATTGAGCTAGTATAAACATTTAAAAAGCCCATGCCACATTCCATCTAATAATAGAAAAGATGTAACATGGCAATGCGCTCTATCCAAAAAAGAATCTCTTAGGCTACACTATTTTTCTATATTTCTTTATTTATATTGAATATTCCCATTGCCAAAACATCACCATTTGCATAATGTTTTAATCCCAGCCCGCAGAGGTAATATTCACATTTAACTCCCCCTTGTCACATGTCTGACTTATGCACTTACATGGCATCTTTAACCTTAAGATTTTCTACTAAGTGTTTGAAAACTTCTAATGCCTGAAATAAAAACAAAGAGAAGCCAAGTCATTTTGTTTTGACAAATTGATTCCCTTCAAATTGATGAAGGGATGATGATTTGACTTCATAAATCTCTTAACTCTGACATTTTCAAATGTACTAAACAGAATATATGGAAATGAAAGATGGAAGCGCTTACAAAGTAGACTATGACATTTACTGTAAAGGCCTTATACAGCTAATGGAGCTAAGTGAAGTAAAAACAAACCTCTGGACAAGGATGATAGCCCCCATAACATCTGTTAACACAAGTCATTAAGAAAAAACAACAATAAGACTGCAGGCAGTTTTTCCCAATTGTCACCTGAGGACTTCTGAGCACCATGAGGACAGCTGCACTATCAACAGTCTCTTGGAACACATGACTTGATAATATACATGTAATGTTAATAGTAACGATAATGGTAATAACAACGTGTTAGCATTCTTGACTTCTTCCTGTGCTCCAGAGCCCTATGTTAAACACTTAGCAAACATTCAATTTACAAACAAAACCCTAACCACAGACTGACAAGGCTGTAATTTGGGTTTGAGAGAGCACTTTCATGGATTCAAATCCAGATCAATTCCAAATCTTGAGCTCCCAAACATTATATATTCTATTAAAAAATATTCAAGGGGCACCTGGGTGGCTCAGTCTGTAAAGCGTCTGACTCGGCTCAGGTCATGATCTCGCGGTTTGTGAGTTCAAGCCCCGCGTGCGGCTCTGTGCTTACAGCTCAGAGCCTGGAACCTCTTCAGATTCTATATCTCCCCCTCTCTCTGCCCATCCCATGCTCATGCTCTGTCTCTCTCTGTCTCTCAATAATAAATAAATGTTAAATTCTTTTTAAATATTAAAAAAACATATTAAGGAATACTCATTTAGGAAATCTTTTTGTGTGAATTAAAAGAATTTTAAATTAGTTAAATTAAAGATATTTTAATTGTACTTTAACATTTTTTAAATATTTATTTTGAGAGAGAGAGCATGAACAGGGGAGTGGCAGAGAAAGAGAGAGAGAGAGAGAGAATCTCAAGAAGCCTCCCCACTCTCAGTGCAGAGCCTGAGGTGGGGCTCAAACCCATGAACTATAAGATCATGCCCTGAGCCAAGATCAAGAGTCAGATGCTTAACCAACTGAGCCACTCAGGTGCCCCTATTTTAATAAAATATTTTAAATAATATTTATTTACTATTGAATAAAATGTTTAAACAGTTGAAGTTTATAAAACTTTTTTCATATATCCTTAGCTAAAAATTTCATGCTATTTTCTCAAAATGTATATATAATACTTTTTTCATCTCTCGTTGCCTTCATTTTCTATATATCATGTTTATCTAACCAAGCAATGCCACTTTTTTTCAGTCAGCAAAAATTTGCTTTGCTAACTTATAAGTTTTTCATAAAACTGGTTAGGCTCTGAGAGTTTAAATAAATAAATATATAAATATAATTTTGCATACCTGGACATTCTGAAAATATATCCTTATGTTAGTTAGTACAGGCAAAAGAAAACATACAGCATGGGAAAAAAGGAAATCAGGACTAATCTTAAGAGCTTATGTCTAACTTTTTTCCCTGATAACATTTCCAGCTTTAAAATCTTCAATCTTTATGACTTCTTTGTGGTTTGTAGCTTGGACATCAAGTGAGAAGGAGAAACACAGGATAAATTTGACAACTGTCTTTTATGAGGTTCTGATACTCATTTCTATTGGAATCCCATTTTTTTTCCAGGGTAACAGAATGGGAATGTTTCTACATAGCTCTAAATATATCTCAAATTAGATCTATTCCATTCCTCTTGCAAGCAACAGGAAAATTAAAATTAAAAACTTCTTTAAGCTAGGATAGGCCAACTGTTTTGCCCATAGAGCTCTTAATTATTTAAGGGAAATGCTACAGAACTATACATAGTTACATATTTAATACTAAGGAATTAATGTACATTAAAGCTGATGTGGAGGAGAGCCTGGATGGCTCAGTTGGTTAAGCATCTGACTCTTGCTTAGGTCATGAACTCATGGCTTTGTGGGTGTGAGCCCCACATCATGCTCTGTGCTGATTGTGTAGAGCCTGCTTGTGATTCTCTCTCCCTCTCTCTGTCTCTTTGCCCCTCCCCTGATCATACTATCTCCATCTCTCTCAAAATAAATAATAAATTTTAAAAAACCTAAAAAACAAAACAAAAAACTGATGTGGCAATATTGGGGTTTGGAGCTAATGGCCAAGAGAGAATTCTTGAGATGTCTTCAGTGCAAAAAGATGGTTTTATTAAAGCATGTGGACAGGGCAATGGGCAGAAAGAACTACATTGGGATTGTGGAGAGTGACTGATTTTGAACCCTCTATATTATACTCATGAGAAATTTTAATTCATAAACAATGTCCTGAATAATGGCATCTGTAGAATTCTATTGACTATCATTGTGAGAAAAGGCTAGTGTAAATGATTGTAAAACACTTTGTGTGCCATACAAATGTCCAGTAAACAGTGAATGTTCTCAAGTCACAATACATGTGATTAATTTTTTTTTCACTCTCTATTCCAAGGCAAGCCCTATTCCAAATGGTAAATTCTTGATGATCCCCAAGCAGTAAGTATAACCTTTAAACCATCCTTTATCAATGAATGCATTAAAAGCATGAAACTAGGGGAAGACAGGCAAGGAAGACCCTTAGAGGTGTTTGAGTAATAGTTTGTAAGCCTAGACAGAGAATTTTGTTCTCAGAAAATACACAGCAGAGAAAGTAACCATTGGGTAGAAAATGTATCATCAAATATCTACTTGCTTTTAAAAACTAAACTAATTTATTGCCACAGTTGAAAAATATTTTTATCTTCTTTTTCAAAATCCCATTCAAATGCCATCTAAGCCATAGGGAAATTCTTCTGACTTATGGTCCCTTTTTATTACTTCAATAGAATGTCTAAATTAGATGCAACTGCTTTAGGTCCTGTTCACTTCTTCAGTTATTTATACCTGTTAGTGGAAAGGGAAAACTGTTCAGAACATGAAGGCCTATGTTTTAGTCCCAACGATTTTACTAATGAGCTATATAACCTTGGGGAAATCATTCTACTTTCTAGAAATGTAGTTTTCACATTTACTAGGAAGAGAAGGTTGGACTAAAGATCTTTTTTTATATATATTTCTAAGATTTTATATTTTCAAGGACATTTAGCTACTTATTTATTATTCATTATACTTTTTCATGTGATGCTAATTAGTTTTTTGATTATGTGATCAATATATAAATCTGCACTATTTTTGGACTGTTCAGTTTTAAATATGTATAAGTAGATTTTATTCACCCACTCCTTCCATGCAGTGGCTTTGCCTTCCTTAAATGGAGAGCAGAGTTTGTTCAATGTGGCAGAGAATGTTACGATTTTTGCTGATTTCAATGAACGATGATTTAGATTCCCAAACTTTCTGTTCATATCAGTTTCAATTTCATAAAATTGAAACTCCAAGCTATTGTGCCTTATGTAAGAAAGAAGTTCATTTCCATATCATATAATAATGAATTGACAGCTTTGCAGTCTAGATTAGAGCAATTCCAAGTAGCACAAAAAAATCCAGGCCCATTTTATCTTCGGACTCTACCATATTCTAACTGTGAAGATCAAAGGAAAATATTCATTCTCCTAATTATTTTCTACCTTCTAAAAGAGAGGTATTTTCATTAAAAAAAAAATAATAGCTGCCTGCAAACTTGTATTTAGGTCTGGAGACTTGGTTGGAATAAAAAAAATTTTGGCAAGGAAATTTCATAGACAATGTCACATATTTTATATTATATTACATCAGGAGGCATATAATATCAGGTTGTTCCTTATTAGTGATGCTAATGAGACCATTTAATGTTTATTTATTTTTGACAGAAAGTGGGAGAGAGAGAGTGTGAGCAAGTGGGGAAAGGGCAGAAAGAGAAAGAGACACAGAATTTGAAGCAGGCTCTAGGCTCCGAGCTGTCAGCACAGAGCCCGTCGCGGGGCTCTAACTCACAGACCACGAGATCATGACCTGAGCTGGAGTTGGGATACTTAGCAGACTGAATCACCCAGGTGCCTTTTTTTTCGTTTTTGTTTTGTTTTGTTTGTTTGTTTTAAATGAGGCCATTTTATTGGTGGTTGACTGTAGGAGTGCTGACAATACTGACTCCATATTTGGTCCTCTTCTTGTTCGTGTCTGCTACATGACCTCTCTTGGGGTTCTGGGCCTCTTGGAGATTCATAAACATACATTAGAAATGTCCACCAAGGCAGTAATGTGGGAAGGCTTGCTTTCCCAAGAAATCTTTTAAAGGTAACATAGTCTTTCCCTTTCCTGACACAGGCGGCACCACAAGATATAATTATGTTAGCTGTCAATTCGGTGTGCAGGTAAACCCTTTTAAATGTGTATGAACCCTTTGATCTCATTATAGTGCCCTTCTGCATGTCCCCTCACTCTACAAAATCTGTAGACTAAGGTCTAGATTTTGCAGAGAATAGGTGCACAGATGTCTGATCACCATCCACCTGATTGTCCTGTTGGTAAGTTACCCTGAATAAAACTCAGTGTAAACTGTATGGGGTTGCCTGCTTCATTTTTTGGTCTCAAAGCACCGTCTCAGTTTGAAAGATACTTTATAGTCCCTCCACCCTCCAAAAATTGCCAGATCTCTCTTTTGCAATGGTACCTTGTTCCTCTGCAATTTATAAGTGACCTGAATAGTGTTATTTTGGCACTATGCTGATATATCCTGTTCCCCTACAACTTTTTACCTAATAGTTATAGTATCCATTGATGATCCTTGGCTAAATAGTTATTATATGGAGGGAGAGTCACAGTATGGCAATTGTCTAATTGTATCATTCCTTCTTCACTTATTAACTAACATTCTTTTGTAAAGATGAGCTCCTCTGGCACAATAAATATTCTAGACCCTCAAAGCAAAACTTTGCTGGACAGAGGTAAATGGACAAAGAAAACTTTATTCAAGATTATTCCAATAGGGGAGATTGAACTCAACTCTGCTGAAACAAAAGGACAATTTTAAACCCAGTAGAAGATACTAGAGGATATAAGGGGGAGTGACCGGTCAATGTTATCGGGCCATCTGTGTTTTCTAGTTTTAGCTCAGTTAGCTAGTTAAACTCCTATCTTCCCTCCCATGGAGACTGGGAGATAGGACAGCTATCTGTCTTGATTATTACATTTTAAAGGGATTGTCCTGGGTCCTTGAGAGTAACATTCTTGGTCTGTAAGTCTGACAAGAGACTGGGATAAGATTTATATCTCATAGAGGCAGACAAAGAATTTACACTTGAAAGTTTTCTAAAATAAATGCTCTAAGGAAAGGAATGCAATGGTCCTTTGGTCAGGAAGAAACCTATCTAAAGTTCAGTCAAGCTGAGGGAACAACTCATCTTGTACTTTTCCATGAGATAATACACATGGCCTCCATTTTCAAAGTCATTTCTTGGTCCAAAATGACTGCTGAAGTTCCAGCCATCATGACCATTTGCACGTAGCAGGAGGTAGATAATTTAAAGAGGGAAACACAGCATGACAAGTATCTGATTTTCAATTAAGGAGGCTTAGAACTACTAATATGTAACCGGCCATGGGCAGCTATAAGGGAGATTGAGAAATATGGTGTTTTAGTGGAGCACATTCCACCCAGAAAAGTCAGGAATTTTAAAAGATGAAAATTTTTAAAAGATGTAAATGGCTATTAAGCAGGCAACTAGAAGTCTCAAACATACTGGTAAACATAGATGTCACAGAAAAATAAAAGCACTGGTACCACTGAAAAAATGTTCAATAAGTTGTTCTTCCTCAAATCTATTACACATCGTATTTTCTGTTTTATTAGGAGTATATTATAAGCTTAATGTTTCACATCTGCTTTCAGAAAATCAACCCAGTGAGATATGAGGATAATAATCTTTTTTAAATCCTTAATAATATTTAATCACTATTAGTTGGCAACTACTAAAAACTTACACAGTATATTAAAGTATCATATATTTGGAATAAATTTTGAAATCCACCTTTCCAAAAGCATAAAATATTTTATATTTGAATATAAATATATATAGATATATATTAATATATAGACATATATATTAATATGTATAGTACTTATAGTATATATATATAGTATATATAAAGTATTTTATATTTGACTATAAATACATATAGATATATATTAATATATATAGAATATAAATATATAAATTAATATAAAGAAAATATAAAATGAAGTAAAGTGAAATGTAGAAAATATTTAGGATGTTGTGGTATCTAGAATCTGACCCACCATTTTAATCTGGTTTCATAAATTCTTGCTTTAGGAATGGTGAAATAAACCATAAAAGTCTGTAAGAATGGACTTTTAATGAATGGCCTTCAGATCTTATTAGAACTGGATCAAGTCAGAACTGAAAGTTCCAGATTAATCCTGTCTGCCTAATATTCCATTTGTGTAGTGTTGCTCCAACAAACAGCCGAGGCTTCAATAAAAATCACAGCTCTTCCCATTCATTAAGTATAAATTGGAAGAAAAGTTTCAAACCTCAAAAAATCTTCCTAGTCAGGCAGGGCCAGCTTCCAACTAAATCAATATTCTAAGTTTTCTCTTGATAGAATTGCTTCTGCTATAAAAATACATCATGCATAATCTTTTACATGTTCTATATAATCTCTAAGCATCCCAATGAAAAGAAAAATCAGGAACTCACTTGGATTCATAATCATGATGCACATACACTTGTTTTCAGGATTGCATTTTTCTAACTACATTTTTAATCCTTATCTGATAGCATTATTAGAGTACTATACACATAGTCCATACAGACCATATTTTATTTTATACCTAAAAAACTGAGCTGAGAATTAATATATAAATATATTTAAACTTCTATAAATAAAAATTCCAACTATGAATCATTATTTTCTTTCAGTTTCCAGCCACAGTTGCAGCTTAATTCACCTGTAAGCATATATATAGAAGAAAATACTGACCTTGTCTAATTATTAAAGTTTTTCTTAATCAGTATATGGTGCCCTTTACCAACATCATAATTATTTAAATAAAGTATTAATTAAATTCCTACTAAATACCTAATATTAAGTTAGAACTGAGAATACACACGATATGAAATATGCAATCTTTACAGAGTCCAACTGAGGAATACAGATGTGTGTACAACAATTAAATATCTTTTGATAGTCATTTGATTGAATTGTTATTTATACAAACATCCTTACTGTATAGTGTGTTTATACATAAAACAAAGAGTAACTCAGAGTTTTCATCTTGTGTATAGTTGTCTTAAAATACCTAGTTTTTGAAATTGAACTAAAGAATATAAAGAAGTCCTGCCATATAGCTAAGTGAAAGCAAATTAGTCATTCTATTGTATCTTTCCAAAATACTCGATTTAAAAGCTTCTATAAACCTGGGTGGCTCAGTCGGTTGGACGTCCGGCTTTGGCTCAGGTCATGATCTGACAGTCTGTGAGTTCGAGCCCTGCATCAGGCTCTGTGCCAACAGGTCAGAGCCTGAAGCCTGCTTCAGATTCTGTGTCTCCCTTTCTCTCTGCCCCTTCCCCGCTCACACTCTGTATCTCTCTCAAAATAAAATAAAAACATAAAAAATTAAAAAAAAGCTTCTATATGTCAGTGGTCTCAAAAGGAGTAAAGAAAACTTCTGTTTTATGTTATATTTCATCCAAACAGAAAGTTGTATTGTTCTTCTAAAATGCACTTTTAATTTAAAATGAAAAGTATCCATCCTTTTACAATGAACATACTAAAAAAGGAGCTTTAACTAATTCTTTTTTTTTAAGATTCTCCCCTTTTTGATGCAAATGCCATCCTATCCCACTATCACACTGCTTTTATGGATGCAATTTTCTATAATAATGAACAATAAGAACTATCAACTACATAAGGCTAAGAGGACAACCAAGACTCCCTATGTTGCAAATAAAACTTAGAACTTTCAAAAAAGTTTTTATTTCTTCGAAAATTAAAGAATTCCTTTTAAGCACTAAGATCTACTAGATCTAATGAGAGCTAGATCAGAGTTCTCCAAGAATAGGTAAATAATACCACAATGAATTCTGTAAATTAAACTACTACATTTGATTACTTTCAGCTGAGGTTTGAACATGAATGGGCATGGAATCATAATTCTCACTTGGTTTTCCTGATTGACAAAAGGGACAGTTGACTGCTATCACATGTTACCCAGATATAATGTATCAATAACTATCAATAACTATCAACATGAGAACAGAGACAGGGAGTTTTCACACCTGGAAGGGGTAGGAGAAAGAATAGTATCTTCTAGAGTAGCCAGTGACCCAAATGAGCAGGTGCCATTCAAGACATTCTCCTTTCTACTCATGGATGCTGTTGCTTCCCACATGTACACAACTTTCTCACCTTCATATTAAAGCTAATGATAATAATTTCTTTGGGAATTCTCAGGAAAGAAAAATCTACCACTTGTGAAGCGACACCTTTTTGGGCAGGCAGCGTGCATTGATGCTTCATACACAATATTTCACTCAAAATGAATAACACTACATTATAAAGTTGAGGAAATTGGTCCTCCATATGACAATCCAAAAATTCCCACTAGGTCTGTATAAGGTTAAAGCCGTTTCTCTGCCCATCCTGTGGCACTGGATATATAAGAATACTTGAGGCCATTGTCAACCACTTATAAATGGACATGGCAAAGGGTATTTCCTTTACTAGAGTGTAATGGAATTGACCATAGTAGTCATTCTGGTTGCAGCTTGCCAGATCGTAAACTTAATGTGACACAAACCTGCACGATCTCTCCCACACTTGGCTTAGAGACAGAAACTTGGGATGACCCTTCATTACCACAGAGCCATCAGTAGCATGTATGAAATGTTGGGATTTTAAGTACTTTTGTAAAAAAGATATGATACTTTGTGGACATCAGGGCTATCTAAATTCTGGTCAAATGAATATATGAAGGGGTAATATACAGTATCAACTGACAAGTGTAAGGAATTTCCTGGAAGTATACTTGCCAATAATTCTACATTTCTTCCCTTGTAAGAATGCCTTTGAGAGACACAAATGGTAGAGCCTAAATAATTTTGAAATGTGGGTAATGAAGGAAAATATGTAATGCATTTCAGGGAAATATATGGGTTAGAATCCATCAGAAAATTAATACAACAAGCTGCAATACTATGTGAGAACAATGAATACTTAGGTTTTGTTTGTACAAGGTGAGTTGAAGTATATGCACGAATAATCTCGTTTTATACTAACTGTATAAGCTTTATTTTTGAACTCCTTTGATGCTTGTGACTTTGAAGTAATAAAAAACCAATGAAAATCATTTGCATTCACCTAGAACTCAAAGAACAAAGAATTGTTCATCAACTACTTATAACAAATAGAGCTCCAATGAAGAATGACCCCTTTAGTACATATGGCCTCACAAAGCACCCTGCACAAGATAAATTACAGGTTAAAAAAAAAACCCTCAGGGTAAAGCAGAGCTAAAAACTCACTAAAGCCTGCAAAAACATCAAAGAGTTATGCTTTATAAACAAATTCTGATTGCTAGAAATATTAAATAGGGGTGCCTGGGTGGCTGAGTCAGTTAAGCAATCTACTTTGGCTCAGGTCATGATCTCATGGTTCAGGAGTTCAAGCCCTACACGGGGCTCTATACTGACAGCTCGGAGCCTGAAGCCTGCTTCGGATTCTGTGTCTCCCTCTCTCTCTCTGCCCATCCCCCCACTCCCAAAAATGAATAAATATTTTCAAGAATTTTTAAAGAAGTATTAGTAAATAAAAATGAGCACATTGATACAGTTTGTTAACATCCAATGCTATATATATAGTGTAGACAAAGCTTTATGCTATATAAAGTCCTTTCCAACATACTATCTCAATTGATTCTACAACCGTATGGCAGCCTTCATTATCATACCACCACCACCACCACTATCCTCCCTCCATAGTGAGGAAGATAAAACTCACAGAGCTTACTCTATCCAACCAGGTTTGCAGGGCTACAGCTAGTCGTAGTGAAGCCCGTGTTCACCCGACACAAAGTTAATGCAATTTATTTGTTCCATGAGGGCAAACATATATCCCAAATTTGGTCAATCATTGCCTTCAGTCTCATAAGGGCCCCAAATAAGAACATTCTGGCCGGGGTATCATGGTTTGCTTTCTTAACCCTTATTTTCCAAGCAGGGATGCCAAGGGCTGACTTCCAGATACCACTATGGAGAAGGTGAGTCCTGGTGTGACCTGCAGCTTGTGATGAAAATGTTCAAGTACCAGTAAGTACACAGGACTTCTCCCGGCCTCAGGCTGCCACAGCATGACATTCAAGCTCCAGGATCTCATTTATTCCTCTTTCCAGATTATGTGAACTATTCACACTCCACTGTTGAAAACAAAAGTGAGAGTCTGTTTCTGAGACAAAATGGATTAATTACACTAAATCAGAATAAAAGTAGGATATAGTGACTTACATGATTGAAATTAAGCCAAGTTTCTAAACGTTCTTTACAGATTCCCAATATGGCTATTTCTGTAAATGTGGCCCAGACCAAAAAAAAAAAAAAAAAAAAAAAAGTCTTGCCTCTTATTGATTAGGTAGCAATGTGGCCAATATCACTAAAGGGATGACTTCAAAACATATTTTTTTTTATAAAAGCCTGATTCCCATTGTTCCTCTCACAGTCCCACCACTTAAAACACTCCTGGCAGCTACCACAGTAGAAAGCAGTGAGCAGATTGTGAAATATTCCACCAGCATGAGACACAGGAAGGAGTCTGCAATTGAGTGGCTCTGCAAGTCAGGAAAACATCAGAAATAAAGAGAGTTCAGAAATCCACAGGAATAAATTTAGGCAACCAGGATCAGGGCCCCATCCACTCCAGCATGTGTCAAATAGACAATGAAGCAGGAAGCTAGCTAAGAAGATGCTTGCCATTGAGGGAAAGTGGGAGAAGGGAGGCAAGATGATATGTGAAAGACAGATGGAAGAAAGAAGGGACGGAGGGAAGAGGGGAGAAAGAGAGAGAGAGAGAAGGAAACAAGGAAGAAAGGAAAGAAGAAAGAAAGAAGAAAGGAGAGAGAGAGAGAAGGAAAGAGGAGAAAGAAAGAAAGAAAGGAGAAAGAAAAGAAAGAAAGAAAGAAAGAAAGAAAGAAAGAAAGAAAGAAAGAAAGAAAGAAAAGGGAGAGAGAAGGAAGGAAGGAAGGAAGGAAGGAAGGAAGGAAGGAAGGAAAGAAGGAAGGAAGGAAAGAAGGAAGGAAGGAAGGAAGGAAGGAAGGAAGGAAAAAAAATTTCAGTCCTCTGGGCAAGTGTTCTTTGTCTGTAGCACATAGGAAGCAGCCTGAGCTACAGAGATGGCAATGGGATGAATAAAAGACGGGAAGGATGCAGAAGCATTATGAAAGGAAAAGGGAAGCAGCATGCCAGATAAAGAGAGCACAGGGAAGGAATGAGCCTATGAAGACAAATGCATGATCTCACGAGGCTTTGTGGAGAAGAACCTGCCAAATGATCAAGTTTGTGGTGTATTTTAGAAATCCACACAGGGGCCCAAATCCTGAGGGCTGAAAGTCAGCAGGTTGTAGCCAGCTTTATTCCAATTACCTAGAACAACAATAGCAAAAATAAAAACACGGACACAAAAGCCAGCCTTTCTTTGGCCTAGTAACTTTCCACTGTGTCAGGGGCCTTCACATTATGTCAAATTTGCCAACCAAATTTGAAATGCAAATCACACCATGCTCCTGAGTGGGCATTGTGAGGAAATGCCTGCAAGGACTATGACAAACCATCTGCAAAAGCATTTTGGAACCTATAACATTTGCTGTGAGCATTACTTCCATCATTATTGTCCTCGGTGCCTAGTGAAAAAATAGAACTTCCAACATCACAAAACAACCGTGGCCTTTGAGGAAACAGAAATAAAAGATGAAATTTCCATCATCTGTGCATGATCCAAAGGTCCAGTGCTTCTCTTTTTCAGCCAAGGCTCTGGATCAAAGTCAACATTTGAGTCCGTTTCACACACGGGGGGGGGACCCAAAGCAGTGGCCTCAGATGATAATCAGTCTTCTTAGCAGCATGAAAGTGGGTCCTGTTCTTCCTCCACTGCATACCCCAAGCTCAGGGCTGCAACCAAGCCCCATCCCAGTTTCCTGAGCAGAGGTAATTGTCAGTATAAAAGGGCAAAAAATGAATCAGATGATTTCACCGGAGAAATATAAACATGAGTTTTAAAAAAACTAATATATTTGCCCACCTTTCTTTATTTCAAGGGGCAAGTGTTTTAGACTGCTCTCCTTTCAAATGCATCCAAGACCCTGCACATAGATTCCAAATAGAGTTCCCAAATAGAGACAAATTAGTTCCTGGAACAATCTGTGGGCAAGTTGTTTACTGGAATTCATCCTGAGATGCATATTTCCAGCTTCAAGCTCCCCTAAGTGACAGCTGAAAATATTATATATATGCATGCGTGCGTGTGCGTATCTGTGTTCATAAATGATGTACTGGGAAGAATAGTGGGAGGCTAGAAAAAGCAGGAATACTTTCAAAAGCAGAGATACTTTCAAAATCCGTGTCCCAGGTGCCAAAGGTTTATTGAAGGTCTTGGTTTCTTTTCCTCTGGCTAATGTTTTCTATAGGACGTAGACAATAAAAATCATGAACTGTGTGGAAGAATATACAGAGAGGCACTTTGAGGGGGGGGGGATGAGTAAATTGGGTACTTTAATTTTACAGAGCAACGTAGACTGAGGTAACACCGAACAGAGATGACGTGCGGGAAAAAGATACCCTTGCTAGTTTCAGTTGTGCCTGAGTCGGTGTTTTGGTGCTCATTGTAATGACACAAATATTTACCAACCTCCAGAAGATAGGAAAGCAATATATATGGGAGTTGTTCTCACAATAAACATAAAATAATAACAGCTATGGCACATTTGGTAACTAGTATGTGCTATACTGTGAAAGGCACTCAGCATGTATACTCTTAACTGTTTATTTTCAAAACTACTCTGTAAAGTAGGCATTAGTATTCCCGTTTTATTCATGATAAATTGAGATATAAGAATAAATAACTTGTCAAAGGTCTAAAGTGAGAAAGATTAAAAAACAGAATCTTTTCTAACTCAAAAACTATGGTTACTCCATTATGCTCCACTGCCTAAAAATAAATATTTCAAGAGTTAACATCAGATGAACCTCAGAAAACACAAAAATAAGATTTCAGTTTGCTAAGTGATACTGTTTTAATTAAAATCACTGTTTTTTTTTTAATTTTTGTAACGTTTAGTACTTTTTTGCAAGTGAGCTTTCACTACGCCCACTCCAAAGTCTAGGAGAATTAAATTAATGTATATAAGTTGAGTCACTATGTTAAAATGTGTCATTATTTTACCCTCTGTGCCTAAATAATCCTTCTGAAGGGACTGCCCAAGGATCTTGGACATATTCTTGTTAGCAGACTCTCCCAACAAATAACACTAAAATACCAGGAAATCAGAGGTAGAGGTGGGAAACTTGTTAGGTTAATTCCAGACCTAAGAAAGGATTACCTTACCTGAAGCTCACCTGTGAGGGGACTGCTGTATTTGCAAAAATATAGCTGAACATTTATCAAAATGGGTAACTGCTTCTCTGAGTTACTGACTCAATTTCTGAATTAAAAAAGATATCCCCATTTACATGATCATATCTGAACACCTAACATACTTACATTTAATATGATATAAGAGATGTCATACATCTCTTTAGCAGTTCCTGATTGTTTCTTTAAAAACCAGCAAAGTGGGGAGTGCCTGGGTGGCTCAGTCAGTTAAGTGTTTGACTTCTGCTCAGGTTCATGATCTCATGGTTCGAGAGTTTGAACCCTGCATCAGGCTCTGTGCTGACAGCTCACAGCCTGGAGCCTGCTTGGATTCTGTCTCCTTTTCTCTCTGCCCTTCCCCCACTCGTGCTCGCTCGTGCTCTCTCTCTCTCTCTCTCTCTGTCTCTTTCTATCTCTCTCTCTAAAAAATGAATAAATATATTTTTTTAAAAAGCTAGCAAAGGAAGGCAAGGGATCATGCTTCTCTCAAACATGCTATGAGGGGGGAGTAAATGCAGGAACTTTGATTATAAAAGAAAATGTGTTCGATTTAAAAACTTTATAAAATTCAGTGAAGTATAAAATAACTCATCAAAGGACCTATTTTAGTCCATTTCTTTGGCATTTTTCCAAGGACTAACTTTTAGTCCATTGTATTAAGTCTTTATACTTTGAATGTATATTCTTTAATTGGAATCATTCTGAATATGTCTATCATGATTTTATTTTTCCAGTAACATTCCATTGTGGGTATTTTATTATAATGTATTTTATTTACATTGTGGGTAAATACTATATACATGTGGTATTACATCATGTGTGTTAACATAACTTACTTTGTTAATTAGGGATGAGGTCATCAGGGACCACAGTAAGAAATTAAAACAAATAAACTGTTCCCAGCATGTTTATTTTCCAGCCTCACTGGCCCTTGAGAATGGCCCTGTTCCTGGGAAGCCCACCAACTTGTTCAACAGAGCAGATGTTGGAGAACAAAGAAAATCATAACTGCTCCTAGAAAATTGCAGAGTTAAGCAAACGCCTTTTAAGCCGTGCTTGAAAGATTACAAAGGTTTTACTAAGTTCCTGTGACCGCTTCCTAATTGCAAGAATAACTGACCAAAAGGCTGCCAGCTGGCAGTATAAAAGCAGCTCTGAAGTTTGTGTTGGAAGAGACAGTGCCATGAGAGCTATCTCCCTGTCTCTGTACGGGTAGCAAGTCCCAAAAGTTCTTTGCTTTCAACACTCCCTTGGGTTATGTTCAATTTAATGCACCCCAAGTGGCAATATCCTTGAGTTCAAATACTGTTCCTTTGTTATTAGACATTGTTTCCACTTTTTCACTACTGAAAACAGAATAATAAGCACTTTTTATGTATATCTTTGTTACATCCCTGATTATTTCCTTAGGATAGCTACTGGGGATCATTGAAATGAAATTAATAGGCCAAAGGTTATAGAATTTAAATGACACTCAATACACATTGATTAATTGCCTTCCTGAAAAGTTTGTAACAAATCATGTTTCTAGATTGTCATTTCATGTCATTCTCATCAAATTTGGAGCTTTTTTCTTACTCATTTAAGTAATCTCTACATCTACTGTGGGGCTAGAACTCATGACCCCGAGATAAGAGACTTGTGCTCACCCCCAGCTTTGTAGTCTTTTAAAGTTCAGTTTTCCCAAGAGGTAAAGCATTCCTGGAACAAATCAATTTTCTACAAAGACTTTTCATTAGCTTCATGAATGAAAAAGTCACAAGTATTTACACCATGAGTCAACTGAAAGGCAGGTTCTGTCTGTTTCTGGCCAGTATTTCCTGGTACCATGCTTTCCATATTCTAAGTGTTCAATGAATATTTGTTAAATGAAATGAATGAATGATGATCCAACTTTGTTGAACTTGAACTTGGATATGTTAGCCAATGTGTGGGCTTTAACCAATAAAGGGCTTTAACCAATATGTTTCTTATCAAATTATCACAACTACCCAGTGGGGAGCTACTATGACTCCAGTTTTAGATAAGAAAACTGATGTTCATTAAAGTCCCAGGATTTGCTTAGTCATAGTAAATGATGACACCAAACCCTGTCCCCCATAGCACACTCTTTCAAGTGCTTTCCTCCCACAAAAAAGGGAGACAGGCTAAAGGGAGTCATGAATGCCATACATGCTCTGTGCTCCATACCAATAACATGAAAGTCTAATAATCACCCAATATATTGTGTTTTTTAGACAGCACTTGTTTAACATTTAAAAAAATTTTTTTACATTTATTTATTTTTGAGAGAGAGACAGAGCACAAGTGGGGGTGGGGCACAGAGAGAATGAGACACAGAATCCAAAGCAGGCTCCAGGATCCAAGCTGTCAGCACAGAGCCTGATGCGGGGCCTGAACTCACAAACTGTGAGATCATGACCTGAGACCAAGTCAGATGCTTAACTGACTGAGCCACCCAGGCGCCCCTAGATAGCACCTCTGAACAATGTCATTTGCTTCACCAAATGTGATGCTTTCTTTCAAAGAAATAGAATTTGTTTAACTAACTTACATTTAAGTTTTTAAGCAGTGAAAAGGAACACTAAACCTAGGTATAGTCCTCAATTTTTCCTGAAAATAGCAATGGTTACTGTAATGTTAATGAGATAATAAAAAGAGTAGTTATAATCTGTTGAGCAACTATGATGTGCCTAATAATGCACACTATGTCATTAAAGCCTGACAACCATTGTATAAATTGTTATTCTCATTCTTACTGCAAAATGGAAATTATCAATTCCATATCATATATAGCAGTTCTCATATGCTAGGGTACACCTATATCACCTGGTGGGCTTGTTGGAAAATAGATTGCCAGGTTCTTTCCTCAATGTCTCTGACTAGGAAGCTGGCCTGGGACATGAGAATTTGTATGACTCAAGTTTCCTGCTGATGCTATAGGTCCAGGGACGCTACATCAAGGTGCTCTGACTTCCCCCCAATAAATGGGAGAGCTAGGATCTCAACACAGGTTTGGCTGACTTCAAAAATAAGGCTACATGCCTCCTAGTGGAAAGACTTTGAATGAAAATGTTTTCAATCTTAATTTGGTCTTTGAGCCTTGTATATAAATTAATAAAACAGGGGTTAAGCAATTTACATTAGACTTCAAAGAAAGAGATTAAAACCAAATTAATCAACTCTCATTAAGAATTAAATTAGCCAGGAGGGGCCAAGATGGTGGAACAGCATGGAAGTTTTTTTAGCATCTCTCATCCCTGAAATACAGCCAAATTTACACAAAACCATCCTGCACACCTAGAAAACTGATTTGAGGATTAACACAACAATCTGCACAACCTGAACCACAGAAGTCAGCAGGTACACGGCATGGAGAGGTGAATTGGGGGAGAAAGCCGTGGACGGCAGGGAGCTGTTTTTGCTTGTAGAGAGAGGACGGAGATGGGGGGAGAGTATGGAAAGCATCCTCCCCCCCCCCCGCCAGAAAGCCGCTGGAGAGAAAAGAAAGAGTATGCAAGGGACTGAACAAAAAAGGGAGAAAGGAGAAAGGAGAGGGTTTAAATTCCATTAAGACTCTATAATCAGGGGGAGTGCAGAGTCTGAAACTCCACAGCTTGATACCTGGTGGTACTTTGGTGGGAAGGGTGAATTCCCAGCAGCAGAGTGAGGTCCTTGGGGTCCTCAGGCCACACAGGGAGAGGAAGTTCCCCTGCTGGGAGGACATTTGGTAGAAGCTGTGCAGCCACCCCACAGGCAAAAGTCCCAGAGGACCCTGGAGACCAACCACATTTGTTGGTGCTGGAACAAGGATGTCAAGGGGGAAGCCTGGCACCAGATGTGTGTATGATTTTCCATAATCCCTGAAACGCTGCTGCTACATGATCATGCAAACTTTTTCTGGGGCAGGCTGGCACCCAGGTGCAGTCTCTGGACATTGGCAGCAGCAGTCTCCTGAACTTCCTGGGGGTGGGCCAGCACCCAGCCATTGCTCAGCGAGACCCTCCCCCAGATCTGAGAAGGTCAAAGCCGCAGTCTCTTAGGGGTGAGGTGTTGGGAAACACACTCCCATCTGAGGTAAAACTCAGGAGGGAGGTGCTATCTGGCAGCCTGCTGGCTTGGTCATGGACAGTGTAAAAGTGGGGAGTGGATGAAAGCTAGAGACAAAGGACCAGTGCGTGATTGCTGGTCAGGGAGAGCACAGAGTTATGATACAACAGACTGAGTAGCTGGATGATGCCATTTTCACCCCTCCCACTCATGCCCATACATGCCTACATGCACCACAGCAATCCACTCTGGTAAGCTAAGCAACGCATCGGTGGAGAATGGAGCCATTACACTAAGCCCTGCCCAAATGGGCTAACCTCATTCTTCAGGAACAACACAAGTCTCTCTGCATGCTTGGTTTATGGACTATAAAGTGCTTCATTTTTTGACTTCTAGAGGAAACCGATGTACTGTCAATTGTACTTCAGTGTGTTTGCTGGTGAATCTATTCAATTTTTTTTTCTTTTCTTATTCTTGAATATGGAAAGAGAAAAAAAATATTTTTATTTTCCATTTCTATTAAAAATAATTTTCTTGGGGCATCTGGGTGGCGCAGTCGGTTAGGCGTCCGACTTCAGCCAGGTCACGATCTCGCGTTCCGTGAGTTCAAGCCCCGCGTCAGGCTCTGGGCTGATGGCTCAGAGCCTGGAGCCTGTTTCCGATTCTGTGTCTCCCTCTCTCTCTGCCCCTCCCCTGTTCATGCTCTGCCTCTCTCTGTCCCAAAAATAAATAAACGTTGAAAAAAAAATTAAAAAAAAAAAATAATTTTCTTTAATTTTTTTCTACTATATTTTTTACTTTTTTTGTAAATTTTTCAAATTCTATTTTACTTCCATCATTTCATTTTATTCTCTTTCATTGTATTCATGGTTTTCTCAAATTTTCAAACATTTTCTCTTTTTTTCTTTCCTTTTTTTATCTTTCCCTTTTTTCTCTAATCTATCAAGCTCCTTTCAACAACCAGATGAGAAAACACCTATGATCTAGCATCCTTTATTTGATTTTTTGAGTGTTTTTTTTACCTTTTTAATTTTCTTTACCTTATTAATTCCTTTTCTTCCTTCCAAATGATGAAATGAAGGAATTCACCCCAAAAGAAAGAACAGGAAGAAATGACAGCCAGGGACTTAATCAACACAGATACAAGCAAAATGTCTGAACCAGAATTTAGAATCATGATAATAAGAATACTAGCTGGGGTTAAAAACAGATTAGAGTCCCTTTCTATGGAGATAAAAGCTAGTCAGGATAAAATTAAAAATGCTATAACTCAGCTGCAATCTCGAATGGATGCCACACAGGCAAAGATGGATGAGACAGAGCAGTAAATCAGCAACATAGAGGACAAACGTCTGTAGAAAAATGAAGCAGAAAAAAGGAGGGAGACTAAGGCAAAAGAGCATGATTTAAGAATTAGAGAAATAAGTGAATCATTAAAAAGGAATAACATCAGAATCATACAGGTCCCTGAAGATGAAGAGAGAGAAAAGGGGTAGAAGGTTGATGTGAGAAAATCAGAGTGCAAAATTTCCTAACCTGGGGAAAGACACAGACATCAAAATCCAGGAAGCACAGAGGACTCCCAATATATTCAACAAAAGCCAACCATCCACAAGGGATATCATAGTCAAATTCACAAAATACTCAGGCGAGGAAAGAATCATGAAAGCAGCAAGGGAAAAAAAGTCCTTAACATACAAAGGAGGACAGATCAGGTTTGCAACAGACCTATCCACAGAAACATGGCAGGCCAGAAAGGAGTGGCAGGATATATTCAATGTTGAATAGGAAAAATATGCAGCCAAGAATTCTTTATCCAGCAAGGCTGTCATTCAAAATTAGAAGGAGAGATTAAAAGTTTCCCAGACAGAAAAGATATTTGCAAATGACATATCAGACAAAGGGCTAGTATCCAAAATCTATAAAGAGCTCACCAAACTCCATACCTGAAAAACAAATAACCCAGTGAAGAAATGGGCAGAAAACATGAATAGACACTTCTCTAAAGAAGACATCCAGATGGCCAACAGGCACATGAAAAGATGTTCAACGTTGCTCCTTATCAGGGAAATACAAATCAAAACCACACTCAGGTATCACCTCACGCCAGTCAGAGTGGCCAAAATGAACAAATCAGGAGACTATAGATGCTGGAGAGGATGTGGAGAAACGGGAACCCTCTTGCACTGTTGGTGGGAATGCAAATTGGTGCAGCCGCTCTGGAAAGCAGTGTGGAGGTTCCTCAGAAAATTAAAAATAGACCTACCCTATGACCCAGCAATAGCACTGCTAGGAATTTATCCAAGGGATACAGGAGTACTGATGCATAGGGGCACTTGTAACCCAATGTTTATAGCAGCACTCTCAACAATAGCCAAATTATGGAAAGAGCCTAAATGTCCATCAACTGATGAATGGATAAAGAAATTGTGGTTTATATACACAATGGAATATTACGTGGCAATGAGAAAGAATGAAATATGGCCTTTTGTAGCAACGTGGATGGAACTGGAGAGTGTGATGCAAAGTGAAATAAGCCATGCAGAGAAAGACAGATACCATATGTTTTCACTTATATGTGGATCCTGAGAAACTTAACAGAAACCCATGGGGGAAGGGAAGGAAAAAAAAAAAAAAGAGGTTAGAGTGGGAGAGAGCCAAAGCATAAGAGACTGTTAAAAACTGAGAACAAACTGAGGGTTGATGGGGGGTGGGAGGGAGGGGAGGGTGGGTGATGGGTATTGAGGAGGGCACCTTTTGGGATGACAACTGGGTGTTGTATGGAAACCAATTTGACAATAAATTTCATATATTAAAAAAAATAATAAAAATAAATAAATAAATAAATAAAATAGACTCTGCATTCAATTTACAAAAAAAAAAAAAAAAAGTTTCCCAGACAGACAAAAATTAAAGGAGTTTGTGACCACTAAACCAGTCCTGCAAGAAATTTAAAGGGGGACTTTCTGACGGGAGAAAAGATGGGAAAAAGAAAAAACAAAAACACCAAAAGCAACAAAGACTAGAAAGGACCAGAGAACACCACCAGAAACTCCACCTCTACTGGCAACATAATGGCAATAAATTCATATCTCTCAGTACCACTCTAAACGTCAATGAGGGGGGGCGCCTGGGTGGCGCAGTCAGTTAAGCGTCCGACTTCAGCCAGGTCACAATCTCGCGGTCCGGGAGTTCGAGCCCCGCGTCAGGCTCTGGGCTGATGGCTCGGAGCCTGGAGCCTGTTTCCGATTCTGTGTCTCCCTCTCTCTCTGCCCCTCCCCCGTTCATGCTCTGTCTCTCTCTGTCCCAAAAAATAAATAAACGTTGAAAAAAAATTAAAAAAAAAAATAAACGTCAATGGACTCAGTGCTCCAATCAAAACACATAGAGTAACAAAATGGATAAGAAAAACAGATCCATCTATATGCTGTTTACAAGAGACCCACTTTAGACTTAAAGACACCTTCAGATTGAAAGTAATGGGATGGAGAACTATCTATGATGCTAATGGTCACTAAAAGAAAGCTGGAGTAGCCATACTTATATCAGACAATATAGACTTTAAATTCAAGACTGTAACAAGAGATGAAGAAGGCCATTATATCATATTAAGGGGTCTATCCACAAATAAGATCTAACAATTGTAAGCATTTATGTTCCAAATGTGGAGCTCCCAAATATATAAATCAATTAATCACAAACATAAAGAAACTCACTGATAATAATACCATAATAATAGAGGACTTCGGGGCGCCTGGGTGGCGCAGTCGGTTAAGCGTCCGACTTCAGCCAGGTCACGATCTCGCGGTCCGTGAGTTTGAGCCCCGCGTCGGGCTCTGGGCTGATGGCTCAGAGCCTGGAGCCTGTTTCCGATTCTGTGTCTCCCTCTCTCTCTGCCCCTCCCCCGTTCATGCTCTGTCTCTCTCTGTCCCAAAAATAAATAAACGTTGAAAAAAAAATTTTTCTTTAAAAAAAAAAATAATAGAGGACTTCAACACCTCACTTACAACAATGGACAGATCATCTAAACAGAAAATCAACAAGGAAACAATGGCTTTGAATGACACCCTGGACCAGATGGACTTTACAGATATATTCAGAACATTTCATCCTAAAGCAGCAGAATATACATTCTTCTCCAGTGCACACAAAATGTTCTCCAGAATAGATCATACTGGGACACAAAACAGCCCTCAAAAAGTACAAAAAGATCAAGATACTACTGTGCATATTTTCAGACCACAGTGCTATGAAACTTGAAATCAACCCCAAGAAAAAATTTGGAAAGATAACAAATACTTGGGAGACTAAACAATATCCTACTAAAGAATGAATGGGATAACCAAGAAATTAAAGAGAAATTAAAAAGTACATAGAATCCAATGAAAATTATATCACCACAGCCAAAGCCTCTGAGATGCAGTGAAGGTGGTCATAAGAGGGAAGTATATAGCAATACAGGCCTTCATAAAGAAGGAAGAAAGTTCTCAGATATGCAACCTAACCCTACACCTTAAAGAGCTGGAAAAAGAACAGCAAATAAAACCCAAAACCAGCAGAAGACAGGAAATAATAAAGATTAGAGCAGAAATTAAGGCTATCGAAACCAAAAACAAAACAAAACAGTAGAACAGATCAATGAAACCAGAACCTGATTCTTTGAAAAAATTAACAAAATTGATAAGCCACTAGCCAGTTTGATCAAAAAGAAAAAGGAAAGGACACAAATAAATAAAATCAAGAATGAAAGAGGAGAGATCACAACCAACACAACAGAAATAAAAACAATAATAAGAGAAAATTATGAGCAATTATATTCCAATAAAATGGGCAATCAGGAAGAAATGGACAAATTCCTAAAAACATATAAACCATCAAAACTGAAACAGGAATAAATAGAAAATTTGAACAGACCCATAACCAGTAAAGAAACCGAATTAGCAATCAAGAATCTCCCAAAAAACAAGAGTCCAAAGCCAGATGGCTTTCCAGGGGAATTCTACCAAAAATGTAAAGAAGAGTTAACACCTATTCTCTTGAAGCTGCTCCAAAAAACAGAAATGGAAGGAAAACTTCCAAACTCTTTCTATGAAGCCAGCATTATCCAAAACCAGACAGAGACCCCACTAAAAAGGAGAGTGATAGACCAATTTCCCTGATGAACATGGATGCAAAAATCTCAACAAGATACTAGCCAACTGATCCAACAATACATTTAAAAAATTATTCACCATGACCAAGTGGTTTTATACCTGGGATGCAGGGCTGGTTCAATATCCACAAACCAATCAATGTGATTCATCACATCAATAAAAGAAAGGACAAGAACCACATGATCTTCTCAATAGATGCAGAGAAAGCACAGGACAAAATACAGAATCTTTTCTTGACAAAAACCCTCAAGAAAGTAGGAATAGAAGGATCATACCTCGAGATGATAAAAGCCATATACAAGCGACTCAATGCTAATATCATCCTCAAGGGGGAAAAACTGAGAGCTTTCTCCCTAAGGTCAGGAACAAGACAGGGATGTCCACTCTCGCCACTGATATTCAACATAGTATTGGAAGTCTTATTAGCCTCACCAATCAGACAGCACAAATAAATAAAAGGCATCCAAATAGGCCAGGAGAAGGTCAAACTTTCACTCTTTGCAGATGACATGATACTCTATATGGAAAACCCAAAAGATTCCACCAAAGAAACTGCTAGAACTAATTCATGAATTCGACAAAGTTGCAGGCTATAAGATCAATGCACAGAAATCGGTTGCACTCTTATACACCAACAATGAAGCAACAGAGAAATCAAGGAATCAATCCCATTTACGATTGCACCAAAACCCATAAAATATCTAGGAATAGATCTAACCAAAGAGGTGAAAAATCTGTTCACTAAAAACTATAGAAAGCTTATGAAAGAAATTGAAGAAGACACAAAAAAATGGAAAAAGTTCCATGCTCCTGGATAGGAAGAACAAATATTGTTAAAATGTCAATACTACCCAAAGCAATCTATATATTCAATGTAATCCCTATCAAAACAACACCAGCATTCTTCACATAGCTAGAACAAACAATCCTAAAATTTTTATGGAACCAGAAAAGACCCCGAATAGCCAAAGCAATCTTGAAAAAGAAAATCAAAGCTGGAAGCATCAGCTTCCATCAAGCTGTATTACAAAGCTATAATCAACAAGACAATATGGTACTGGCATAAAAACAGACACTCTGATCAATGAAACAGAATAGAGAACTCAGAAATAGACCACAAACATATGGTCAACTAATCTTTGACAAAGCAGGAAAGAATATCCAGTGGAATAAAGACAGTCTCTTCAGCAAGTGGTGCTGGGAAAACTGGACAGCGACATGCAGAAAAATGAACCTGGACCACTTTCTTACACCATACACAAAAATAAACTCAAAATGGATGAAAGACCTAAACATAAGACAGGAAGCCATCAAAATCCTCAAGGAGAAAGCAGGCAAAAACCCCCTTGACCTCAGCTGCAGCAACTTCTTACTCAACATGTCTCTGGAGGCAAGGGAAACCAAAACAAAAAAGAACTATGGGACCTCATCAAAATAAAAAGCTTCTGCACAGCAAAACTAAAGGCAATCAACGGAATGGGAGAAGATATTTGCAAACAACCTATCAGATAAAGGGTTAGTATTCAAAGTTTATAGAGAACTTATCAAACTCAACACCCAAAAAAACAAATAATCCAGTGAAGAAATAGGCAAAAGACATGAATAGACACCTCTCCAAAGAAGACATCCAGATGGCCAACCGACACATAAAATGATCATCACTTATCATTAGGGAAATACAAATCAAAACCACAATGAGATACCACCTCATACCTGTCAGAAGGGCTAACATTAACAACTCAGGCAACAACAGATGTTGGTGAAGATGCAGAGAAAGAGGATCTCTTTTGTACTGCTGGTGGGAATGCAAGCTGGTGCAGCCACTCTGGAAAACAGTATGGAGATTCCTCAAAAAACTAAAAATAGAACTACCCTATGACTGAGCAATTGCACTACTAGGTATTTATCCATGGAATAGAGGTGTGCTATTTTATTTATTTATTTTTAACGTTTATTTATTTTTGAGACAGAGAGAGACAGAGCATGAACAGGGGAGGGGCAGAGAGAGAGGGAGACACAGAATCTGAAACGGGCTCCAGGCTCTGAGCTATCAGCACAGAGCCCGACACGGGGCTTGAACTCATGGACCGTGAGATCATGACCTGAGCCGAAGTCGGACGCCTAACCGACTGAGCCACCCAGGCACCCCTAGGTGTGCTATTATAAAGGGACACATGCACCCCCATGTTTATAGCAGCACTATCAGCAATAGCCAAAGTATGGAAAGAGCCCAAATGTTCATCGATGGATGAATGGATAAAGACATGGTATATATATAGAATGGAGTATTACTTGGCAATCAACAAGAATGAAATCTTGCCATTTACAACTACGTGGATGGAACCAGAGTGTATTATGCTAGGTGAAATTAGTCAGAGAAAGACAAATATATGATTTCATTCATATGAGGTCTTTAAGACACAAAACAGATGAACATAAGAGAAGGGAAGCAAAAATAATATAAAAACAGGGAGGGGGACAAAACATAAGAGACTCTTAAATATGGAGAACAAACAGAGGGTTAATGGAGGGGTTGTGGGAGAGGGGGTGAGCTTAATGGGTAAGGGGCATTAAGGAATCTACTCCTGAAATCTCTGTTGCACCATGTGCTAACTAACTTGGATGTAAATAATAAAAAAATAAGTAAATTATAGAAAAAAAATTTTTTAAGAAATTAAAAAAAAAGAATTAAGTTAGCCACTACCTGCTCCCCTAAGGTCTATTTCAGAGAACCGTATTTTAAAGGTAAAAGTGCCCTTAGATCTCATTCATTTGAACTCCTTCATTTTATAGCTGACTGAGTTGAAACCCAGAGAGTGTAAGTTCTTAAGATGCTCCAGAGGCTCTTCTGTCCCACTAGTAAAATAGCCACACTTCAAGAGAGTTTAACCTTTTCTTTCCTCCACCACACTACAGAGCCCTTTCCTTCTTTTTCTACGTTGTGATTAGTTCTTATCAGAAGTCTTCCTGTGATTGACACTACCACCCATATATTAACGCGAGCTTACAATTTCTCCTCTTCTTGACGAGAACCACCTGGAAAGCATGTATTACATTTCCTTATCCTCTATAGCCACTAATAAAATGCCCATTGGATTAAATGGAATTAAGGGGGATTTAATTTCTTTTTGGTTTTCTTTCTATATTAAATATACCCATTTGCCCCACTGTGCTTTGCTTAAACTGAAATGTCATCATTGGGAAATACTTCTTTCCCTTTTTTAGCATATTTCATTTAAAGGGTCAGCATTATTTTTAGGATGAGTGTTCTCCATGGTATTTAAGGTACCAAAAAGTATTTTACATATATAAAATATGTGTGTATATATGTGTAGATACATATGTACATTTCATTAAAATCTTCTATGCCTCTTCTCTTTCAAATATGTCCACCTCCCATTTTCTTAGAGAACATGATTAAAAGCCAGACCATTTTTTATGATAAAAATGTAAGTTATTTGGAGATGTACAATGACAGAGTAGGTTACACACATAACCTGAAATTCTTATAATAATCTTTTACTGCTTAGTCCAATTCAAAAGAAATAATGACTTTTAGATCACATAGACTATACAAAGGGGTTTCGCCCTGCTACTGTAGTGATGTCAGCAGAAAATAAAACCCTGCAGATGCTTCTGTTTGAATTAACACGAAAGCTAGTATTGAGGCACACAGTGGGAGAGTGGAGGAGTGGCTGAATCATAGGCCCCTGACATTCCTGAAATCTTTTGTAAAATATGAGGTCATACAATACTCTAAACTCCTTTCCAAAAAAATGTATAGACAGGAGCATTTTTACAACCCATGTGCTCAACACTTTCCTATGGTTAATATGAAAACATGCAACACTATTCCTGTTAGAAGGGGTACATTTCATAATAAAAAACCATACAATAACAGTAATAATAACACAACAACCCTTTAGAGGGTGCTTCTCACATTCCAAGCGCTTTGCAAACATTCTCTAAATCAAGCCTTGGGAAGAACCCTGAAAAGTAGACATAAACAAATCCATGATACTAATGCAAAAAGTGGTCACAGAGCGAGAGTGTGACTCTAGACTTATTGATTTTAAACCATGCTATTTAGTTAAATTGTTACTTTTTCCATAAGAAGTATAAACAGACATCTGTATTTCAGTGGAAAGGGGGACACATTTTTAAGAATGATATTTTTAAGAAATTAATTACTCTTTACTTGAGCCTCTGAGACAGATGTAGAGTTGCCCTATTTTCCATCTAGTAGAAAACTAAATCAGAGCATTTCTGGGCATATTATTTCTGCCCAAAATTTAAACAAAGCAAATTAATGGAATTTTTCTGTAGGACATTCTCCATGATCAAGTTGCCATTCTGAGAGAACCAAAAAGCACCCTGAGACAGGCTTCTCTACCTTTTAGTAGCAATCAAAATGTCCACTCACTCCCTCGCAAACTCTAATTTTCTAAAGCAAAAGATGTCTAAATAAAATTTGCAAAAATGGAATCTTAATTTCAAGTGCTGTTTTGATTCTTCTCAATTAAATATCGAAATGCCCCAACTCTTTTGTGACCAAAGTCTATCTCCCAGAATGTTTCCTTCACTCTAAAAATGTAGTAAAGCCAAATCCTCCTTAATTTAGAAATAGTAGATTTTCCTCTGGGTTCTTCAAGTTCAGAATAATCAAGAGTGAAAAAGTATCTTCTAGCCTCCTTTGAAAGGTAGCTGAAAACAGCTAAGTTAGTTGTTGATACCTTAGTATAAAAAATGAGTTCTCCAGTGTAAAGGCTCCACCATGCATGGCTATTTTAAATACCTCCAGTTACAATGAGGTGGAAATAATTTACAACATTGGTGTTAACTAGACAATGTCAAATGAGAATAGTAGCATGCACTATAAATATTTACACCTGTAAGGAGGGTAATGATTTATCCCAAAGCCTTCTATTTTGTGGACCCCAAGAAGAAAGAAAAGACAATGGAAGGGACCTAACTCTGGAGCCAGCAGGAATGGACTCAAGTTCTGATTTGATCATTTAAAGCTGCTTTACTTTGAAACAACTAATCTGAGCCTTAGTTGCCTCATTTATAAAGCAGGAATAATAATTCCTACATTACAGATTCATTTTAAGGATTAGAGATATGTTACTTCAAATGTAATTGATAATAAATGCTCAAAAGACCAAGAACTTTAATTGAGAGAGTTTGTGGCTTATACAATTTTAGGCAACTATGGTTAGAGGCACAGCGGGAACCAAAAGCCAGGACTGCCTCCCAAACAAGTACTCTTAATACAACGTGACAAAAAATTATTAGAAGCAGGCTCTGTTTGTCCTCATTAATAATATTTAAGATTATTTTGTTTCATTTAATTCTTATGCTCTGTAGCTTTTTGCTTTTTGTTGAGGTTCTTATTTGGTTGGGTTTGGTTGGGTGTGTTTTGTTTTTCATTATTTCTAGGTGAGAAGAGAAAGATAAATTTCTCTTGAAGTAACTGTAAATGCTTAACTGCAAAGTTGAGAGCCCTTGCTACCCCAAAGACACAAAGACACAGAGTCAGCTGTGGGCAGCTCCCGGACTCAGTGAATGCCCCATATATCTGGGAAACATGAAGATCCCATAACAACACACTTGGACACAAATTCTACACAAAGCGCTGGAAGATGACAGTATAGAGTCAACTTCTTGCTGACTAGTATGTCAAAGACCATCTCATTACTGAAGCTGGAATTAAGAACTCTCGCAGACACATCAGCCAGGAGCCTGAAGTACCATCACTTGCTACAGGGGCCTAGTAGTCTGCAGTCACACAGAAAGCAATCTCAGGATACATGCACCAGGCCCTGGGAAAATTACATGTGTGGACATCCATCCAATGTGACAATCCAGACTTGTTCAACTATTTCAAAACTACTTCTGCTTTAGTTTTCATTTGTTTTCATTATTTGTATTAAATATTGACTAGATACAAAAGAATATTTATAAAAAGCACATGAATTATGAAGAAAAGTGATGCAGATTTTGTACCCACCCACTGCTTAATTTAAGTAAAAAGATGATACATTGGAGGCCCCCCTCATGTCCTCCCCAACCCCATTCCAGTTACTCCCTGCTCAGAGCTAACGACAATCTTCTAAGTATACCATTCCCTTGCTCTTCTTTAAAGTTTTACCACATGTCTAAGATACCATTGCTTAGTTTATATGGTTTTGGACATTATATAGAGTCGTATTGTATGTATTCTTCTGTAACTTGCTTTTTTCCTTACAACATCATGTTCCTCCTGAGAGTCACTAATTTTGGTACTTAATGGTTCTAGTTCTTCACTATTCATGATTCTCTAGGATTCCAGTATGTGAGTGTACCATTATTTATTTGCTCATTTTACTGGTTTTGGACTTCTCATCTGCTTCTATTTTGCCCTGAACATTCATGACCATGCCTCCTGAGGCAGGTGCAGGAGTCACTCAAATCTCTCTCAAACTTTCTCACATGGAGTATGCCTTCAGAATCCACATCACTCCACACCCTCACCTTAAAACTACAAGCCTGTGCAAAAATGATACCCGCTTGTGGTTTAACTTACATTTTCAATGATTACTAATGAGGGTGAGCACAATTTCATATATTCATGGGCCATTCACGTTTCTTCTTTTGCAAAAATATTAATATATACCTTTGACCTGTTTTTCTGTTGAGTTGTCTTTTTATTACGAAATCTGTTGAGTTGAAATTTAATGCTTTATTGGTTTTGTGTGCTGCAAATATTTTCTTCCCTTTGTGGATTATGTTTCTTCTTGTTCCAAAACATTTGTTGGTGAATGGAGGTTCTTAATTTTAATTTAGAGAAATTCATCTTTCATTTCCTTTACCGCGCATGCTTGTTTTGCCCTATTTAAGTAATTTTTCACTATTCTGGAAGTTATAAATATATTCTGTCATGTTGTCTTGCAAAGGTTTTATAGGTTTGCCTTTCACATAGAAGTCTTCACAGTTTTGTATGGTTTCTGATTGCTTCAACATAATTTTTAAGTCCTTCCTTTCTTCCCACTTAGTTGTTGTGCTAGCTTTGACCAAAATTAAGTTTATATATTAAGTTTCCAAAATATGTATGCATCTTTTTTGAGGGCATTGCAATTAATCACATTGGTCTTTTTATCTATCACTGCACCAGTACCACATTATCTAATTTATTATGAGTTTTCTTTTATCTGGTAATATAAATATTTCCACACTATTCTTCTTCAGAGGTATTTTGGCTCTTTGGGGATTTTTTCATTTCTATAGACATGGCTTAGCTTATTAAACCAGAACACCTGTGGGAATTTTTGTTGGGATTGCATTACGTCTATAGATCAACTTATATTAGCACTATAGATTAATCTATGGATCAGTTGGCCTTTAAAAATTGAGTGTCCCTATCTCCTTTATTTAGATTTGGTGTAATGTCTAGTATATGCTAGTAGTAGAGTTTTAGGATTTTTTTCCATGAAGTTCTTACTCATATTGTGTTAGGTTTATTCCAAACTACTTGTATACATACAACTAAAATAATTCTGCTTAAACTCGAAGTCAATCTCTGTTGGTTACAAAAGCTTCCTTTTTTTTTTGTCTCTACCTGTCTTTATTTTGCCTTGCTTTGATAAATGCTTCCACTGTATAGTAAATTCCAGTTTAACAATTGCAGTGTTTTCCCTAAGCTTACTGAAACCATTACTCACTTCTATTTCAACTGATGTGAAAAGTCAATGTTAATCTAGCTGTTATTTGAAGGTAATTGTTTTGTGTTTTTTCCTAGCTGCTCCTAAACTTTTCCTTTCATTTTTGACCTTCTATAATTTTACAATAAGTTTATTTCTCTTGCTTCGAATTTGAGAGCTGACTGAGTTTGCGGATTCATGTCTTTAACCCATTTCAGGAAACTCTTGGTTATTGGCTCTTAGGACTTTCCTCTGCCCTATTTGACCTCCCTGTTCTCCTACGTTATTAAATACATTTAGACATTTTCATTTTGTATTCCATGAGTCTTAATTTCTCTTCAAATTTGCCAGCTATTTGTCTTCCATTGCTCATTTTAGTTAATTTTTTCAAATATATCTTTTTTTTTAATTTTTTTTTCAACGTTTATTTATTTTTTGGGACAGAGAGAGACAGAGCATGAACAGGGGAGGGGCAGAGAGAGAGGGAGACACAGAATCGGAAACAGGCTCCAGGCTCCGAGCCATCAGCCCAGAGCCCGACGCGGGGCTCGAACTCCCGGACCGTGAGATCGTGACCTGGCTGAAGTCGGACGCTTAACTGACTGTGCCACCCAGGTGCCCCGAAGTCCTCTATTATTATGGTATTATTATCAGTGAGTTTCTTTATGTTTGTGATTAATTGATTTATATATTTGGGAGCTCCACATTTGGAACATAAATGCTTACAATTGTTAGATCTTATTTGTGGATAGACCCCTTAATATGATATAATGGCCTTCTTCATCTCTTGTTACAGTCTTGAATTTAAAGTCGATATTGTCTGATATAAGTATGGCTACTCCAGCTTTCTTTTAGTGACCATTAGCATCATAGATAGTTCTCCATCCCATTACTTTCAATCTGAAGGTGTCTTTAAGTCTAAAGTGGGTCTCTTGTAAACAGCATATAGATGGATCTGTTTTTCTTATCCATTTTGTTACTCTATGTGTTTTGATTGGAGCACTGAGTCCATTGACGTTTATTTTTTTCTTTAATTTTTTTTTCAACGTTTATTTATTTTTTGGGACAGAGAGAGACAGAGCATGAACGGGGGAGGGGCAGAGAGAGAGGGAGACACAGAATCGGAAACAGGCTCCAGGCTCCGAGCCATCAGCCCAGAGCCTGACGCGGGGCTCGAACTCACAGACCGCGAGATCGTGACCTGGCTGAAGTCGGACGCTTAACTGACTGCGCCACCCAGGCGCCCCTCAAATATATCTTTTATTAATTCTCTTTTCATAAACATCTAATCTTTTCTCAAAACTATCCACTGAATTTTTAGTGTCAACTAAATTTTATTTCTAGGAATTCTATTTTGTTTCTTTTTAAAATTTGCTTGGTCATTTTTAACATCTCTTTTATTTACTTCTTCTATCACTTCATTTTTATCTTTTAGTATATTAAATAATCTATTTTGTATATTGTGTGTCTGAAAATGCCAACACAAAAAGCTTTTGAAGATTTCATTCTGATGTATGTTGTTTCTACTAATTTTCTCTGATAGCATCATGTCAGATCTTTTGTGGTTTTTGACTGACTACTTCTATTTCTTGAAACTTTTTCAGTGGGGATTTTTTAGTCCTATGGTAAAGGTAGATTCTTCCAGAGATGATGTACATTTGCTTCTTTCAAGAACTTCAGGATACCAGCTCAGAATTGTGCTAAACTGGTTAAGCTAGTGATTTATTGTTTCTCAACTACCTAAGTAGTGTGAATTCAGGCTACAAACCTGTTTAGAGCTGTCTCTTAGCTATGAATTCTCAGGAAGATTCCTTTCCCTCTATTTAGTACCATGGCTCAAATCCAAGAGTTATCCTTTAGTTATATTGGGATAGAAGGAAGCAGCATGTTTACTTTACCCTTACACAGAAGGTATGTGCTTTCAGTGTTTCTGTTTTATGTCAAGGAAGTCCTTTGACTACTCTTAGTGGTCCCTGATCTTTGACTCTTGTCATCTCTGTACCCTATGAGAATGAAAACAAGGTCCAACTCAGTGGGTTGGGCAAGCATCTAAAAAGTAAAATCTGATTTCCACACCCCATTTACCTTCTAGTTTCAATGTTCCACTTAGCCTATCTAATTTCCTACTTTCATTTAGCTTTAGACACTGATTATTCTTTTCTTACTAATGCCAAGTCAGCTCATTTTAAAAGACTGTTTCTGGGGCGCCTGGGTGGCGCAGTCGGTTAGGCATCCGACTTCAGCCAGGTCACGATCTCTTGGTCCGTGAGTTCGAGCCCCACGTCGGGCTCTGGGCTGATGGCTCAGAGCCTGGAGCCTGTTTCCGATTCTGTGTCTCCCTCTCTCTCTGCCCCTCCCCTGTTCATGCTCTGTCTCTCTCTGTCCCAAAAATAAATAAACGTTGAAAAAAAAATTTTTTTAAAGAAATATTAAAAGACTGTTTCTATATTTTTCAAGGGGGTTGTTTTGTTTCATTTCGTTTTACTTTTTTAAGTGGAGTACTGATCTAGGGCACCCAATTCACAATGATATTATATATAGTCACACATACTTTGACATAAATATACCAAACCTATCAAACATGCTACATGTAAAAGTTAAGTAACCAACCATGAAATCTTCTAGGCAGGAAGAGTCAAAGGCAGAGTGGAAGGCAGGTGGAAGGCAGAGTGATGAGGATGAGAATGAGAAAAAGAGGGGCGCCTGGGTGGCTTAGTGAGTTAAGCTTCAAACTCGGCTCAGGTCATGATCTCACAGTTCATGAGTTTGAGCTCTGCATTGGGCTCTGTGCTGACAGCTCAGAGCCTGAAGCCTGCTTGGGATTCTATGTCTCCCTCTCTCTCTGCCCCACCCCCACCTGCATTCTGTCTGTCTCTCTCTCAAAAATAAACATTAAAAGAAAAAGAAAGTAAAACTAATGCACAGTAGTTTTGCACTTCAGAGATAAGATTCAACATTCAGTCTATAAAATCACACAAATGTAAAATATATTGATCACTGTTTCTTTGATCAACTCTCACTCACTCCTGGGGACTTGTTCATTGTTTGAAAATATAAGCTGTCTAAATACACACACACACACACACACACACACACACACACACACACACACACTTGAATTTTTAAAATTTAAAGAACATAAGATCCAACCCTACTGTGGTCTTTAAATGTTAGTATTTGTTATAAAACTCAGTCAAAAAAAATTTACTGAATCTGTTAAATTTCCTCATATTTTCTCTATTATTCATACCTCAACTTAATATGAAAAAGTAGCTCTGCTAGTCTAGTATATTGATAATAATCCTTTGCTTTCCACCACAACCAGTGATAGGATAGTGCCTGAGAGCATCATAAAACCTCTTAAAAAGCTAAGTAGAAATTCTTCAGAGGTGATGAAAATTTTTAGTAAAACAATCACACTGTTTAAGTTAATTTCTCTTTTCAATGAAGCACAATAGTCAGGTGGCAATAACATAATTCTTTAAAACATTACTGATGATTTTTTATTTGATTGATATAAAAAGGAAAATATAAGTCAATTTCAGCTTGATTAATTCAAAACCAATTTAGAATTCATAATACAAAAAAATCCCCTCCCCCCCCACACAAAAAAAACATTCTTAGAACTCTTAGAAACTAAACAACTAGAATTCCAAGGAAAAGAATTACTTTCCTATGCTTTTCTCAAAGGAAAAGAGACAAAGAAATAGAAATCACATAGGAGGAATTTAACTTGTAGGAACCCTACAACCCAATTTTTTGTGCAACCTATAACTACAATACTTCACCATACAGATTCATTTTCAAAAAGAGAGTTTCAAAGGTCTAAAAGCTCCACCTGTAGTGGCCAGTCATACACACAGATTCGTGACACTGAGGCTTTTCTTTCCAGGAAGCAGCTTTATTCGTGCCAGCACAGACTCAGCAGGCTAAGACCCCAAAAGGCTGAGCCCCGAGCTCGGTGGGGGGCTGCCTTGTGTACAATTTTTGCTCCTTTGTCTCCCATATATGGTAACATACAGTATGAATGAGCGGTCTATGTTACCGAGTCATGGGGAAGGTCGCGCGCACACACAGATAGCCAGGTTGCCTTCCCTTGCCTTGAGGCTTTCACCACATTCCTTAGGAAGGGGCTCTACCACATTTCCCCCCTTTGATTTTCAGACCACCTATTTTGGGTCAAAGAGCATCATCTTGATTTAGAAGTTTATATTTCCATAACATCATCACATGGTTTTTTTGTATGGCAGATGCCTCTGAGCATCATCTTGGTTTAGAAGTTTATATTTCCATAACATCATCACATGTGTAGCCATTTTCCTTTCGACCATTACCTCAATGAGGCTGGAGACAGACCATATAACCAGGGGAGCTAGGCAGGGTAGAATTAAGCAAGATCCCAAAATCAAGAGGATAATACCTATGAGGGTTTTGAATCCCCTCAGAGTTGAAAAACATCTTTCAAATAACTCCCCAGGGTCCCAACCTTTCCAGGTCTGGACTGGGACATGAGCACCCTGTCTCATTCGATCTCACCTGATCTCATTTGATCTCTATGATTTTTCCTTCATCACCTATCTGTAGGCAGCAGTTGCTCAGGTTAAACTTTCCACAAACTCCTCCCTCAGAAGCAAGCAAGTAATCCAAGGCCAAGCGATTTTGATAGACAGCATTGCACATTTTGGTTTGCTGCTTCGCTAGCAAGTTGAGAGCTCTGGCAGTTTCATTGGTTATAATTTCTGCAACTACTTGCAGTCTGATTATGTGGTTTAGCATGTAAATGGGAGTGCAGTAGCCCCAGGACCCAACCTCTGCCCATGTGGCAGGGCCATAACATTGGATTATACGCTCAGGAGGCCATTTATCATCTTTCCAATTGCCAATTTGTAGGGCATGTCATTACCTTTGAGTCTCCCTGTCCCCATACACTTGGACTCCCAAATGTTCCCCTCTGGCAAGTGGGAGCAGGAAGAAAGATGGATGAATAGTTGCCAGCACACATGACCATGATCAGCCTGACCGTACTGTATAGGCTATCCTTCCACATATCCAGTATAGTCCACCTGGGGCCTGCTATTCGATGGCTGCATCGACATTCTCCCAGCACTCTTGGAGATGAAAGAAGTTAGACAAGGGGTGGGGGTCTGGCTCAAGATCAGAGGTGATCTATGGTCCTCCACCATTGGGTTTCCCATGCAGTTGAGTTAGAAAATCTTTGGGCTAGGCATGTTAAGCTTCCAACAGAGATGGTGAACTTTCTTCCCCATTGGGCAAGGCAGTTTTTCCTGATAATTAAGGTTTTGAGGAGCCAAACCCCAGCAGTAGGACTGGGGTATTCTGTCCCATTATAAGGTCCATGGAGATCTAACTCTCTAGCCTCCCATGGCCATTGATCCCCCATGTTGGTTCCCCTGCATACACAGCAAGAAGATATCTTTAGAGACTGGGCTATAGTCTCTGCTAGGGCTAGAAACAAGTTCCTTGTGTGACTGAAATGAGAGAGGGTCTACTTCTTATTTCTTCATAGAAGGAGTGGAAGCCTTGATGGGATGTTGTTGGATGGATGGTAATGACGCCCTTGAAATATAGCACAGTCCCTGGGTCTCTGCCTCACCCACAGATCTGGATGCCAATTCAGGTGCCCCATTGCCATTTGGAATCTCCTGGGTTAATGATGGTAAAATTAACAGGGTTACAGTCCTTTGATTGACAACCTGATGTAGCAGCCTCCATCTGAAGGAGCACTGTTGTACCTTCTTTTTGCCAAGTAGGCCATGAAACACATCTCCAACTGGGGCATGAAAACTCAGGTGTATAGGCACATAAACTGTTTTCCTCACACATGTATTTGTCATTGAGTTGGTATTTCCGTTCCCAATCTAAGCCTCCACATAGTATATCAAGAGTCCTTGGGTCCTCTATGACAAGTTCCTGCTTTTTTTGTATGGCAGATGCCTCTGGGCCAATAGCTATAACTGCACATATATCAAACATCATTGACACTGGTCATTTGGGGTTAGTAATTTGTGTCCAGCTGACCAAGGCCCCCCACTCTTGGTAGGGTCAGACTTCTAACCAATCTTTACTGGGGGAGTACTGTGGGTCAAAGCAAGTATATTGACTCTCCCATTGGCATATAGAATAGGTGGTCTCATTGTGTCCGCAGGACCCCAGGACTTTTCCTTGGCATGAGAAGTGGGTATGGTATACTAAGGTCCATGTGACTCCCTGGCCTGACCTGGTTATGCGAATACATTGGTCACATGATGAGGAATCTAGGTCTACAGAAGGGGTCCAGATTAGAAGCAACCAATATCAATGAAGCATCCTATCCATAAAAGGAAGGTGAAGGCTAACAGAAACCTCTGACCACAATCTCAGCTTCTGCCAATCCTATGGGGAAAAGTAGAGCAAGAATCACAATAACAGTGAGACACAAGGGGTGGCAGGGCATCACAGTAAGGAAACAGACATAGAAAAATAAGGACAGTCTATTTGTTCCACTGGACTGTTGATTCTTCAAGCTTCTGCCATGCATAGTCAGCTTCCAGAGTGACTAAAGCAGGGCTGCAGTCTCCCAGAGCCTCTGGAGTTTCAGATTGCTTCTTCTGTATGGCCAGCTTGCACAGCGTTGATAGATCAGGAATGCACTCCCAGTTTCGAGATGTGGGCTTCACTCTGCTGTGGTGAATCTGGGGACGCACCTCAGCTACCTTTACTGCAGAAGGGGTGGACAAAATGACAGTGAATGGGCCCCTTGAGGGGGGTTTTAGGGGTTGGAAATTCCTCTCCTTCACCCATAGAAGCATCTCCTGTTTCAAAGGGGTGAACATCTGTGGTCAGACTCACAGGTAATCACTCCTTAACCCAGTGGTGTAAAGTGTTTAGGGTAGAGCCAGGGGCCCACATCTGTTGCCTTAGGGTTAGATTGCCTATCTCATTTAGATCCCCCCTTATGTCCTTGATAATGGGGGGAGGGTGCCCATAAGGATTTCATAATGGGAGAACCCCATCTGCTTAGTGGGGCTACACCTGATTCTTAACAAGGTACTTGGCAACCTCGTTGGTCCCAGTGTAAGTGGGTTTCCTGACAGAGTTTACTTAATTGCAGCTTCAGGGTTCGCTTTATTCATTCCACCTTCCTGGAGCTCTGGAGTCGGTTTGCTGTAACTTCCAGGTGGTCTTTACCCCCTTTGCCAGCAGCCACACCACCTCACCGTGAACACTGGCCTATTATCTGATATCATAGCGATAGGGATCCCAAATCAAGGAATGATTTCTTTTAGAAGAAGTAGGACCACTTCATGTGCCTTTTCTGTTGGAGTAGGGAAGGCTTCCACCAGGCCTGAGAAAGTGCACACAAAGACCAACAGATATTTACAGACTCGGAAGCTCAGTGAAGTCTGCCATCATATTTTCAAATGGGGCTCTCCTGACACTCTGCACCCAGGGGCAGCTTTGGGTCCCTGACATGGGTTATTCTGGGCACACATTTCACATTGCTCACATACTGCTCAGGCTACACTGCAGAGTCGAAGGATATAGAAATGGTGGCTTGACATAGTTTCGAGAGATGTCCAGCTAATAAGGGTTTCCTGATGAAACTGCTTGACAAAAGCTGGAGCTAGGGCCTCAGGAATTGCTACTCAGCCATCTTCAAATTTCCACCATCCACCTGGGAGGTAGCTTCTATTTTCAGTCTTAAACCAGGTACTCTCATCTTGTGAGTAATTCAGGTCCCATTCTGCCAGTGGACTCGGGAACAGTGCGGTGGTTAAAGCTGCTGATTCCGCTGTTCCTTTGGAGGCTGCAAGCTTTGCCTCTAGGTCTGCCTTATGGTTTCCCTGTGTAGCCATGGTGTCTCCCCTTTGGTGTCCTCAACAATGCATGACTGCCACTCTTTTAGGGGCCCACTCAGTGTCTAAGTTCAAGGATTTCCTTACCACACTTTATATCTTTTCCTCCTGAGTTTATTAGATCCTTCTCTTTATATAAAGCCCCATGTACATGGAGGGTGGTGAAGGCATACCTAGAGTCTGTGTATATATTAACACGTATCCCTGTCGCCCATTGAAGGGCTCAGGTTAGTGTGATGAGCTCTGCTTTTTGTGTGCCTAAGTTCTTTTTGGCAGGGGTTTTGCCTCAATGACAGAATTCAGGGTCACCACTGAGTACCTTGCAAGGCATTCTCCCTCTTTCACAAAACTACTACGGTCGGTGAAACACTCAGCATCAGGGTCCTTGAGAGGCTCATCCCTCAAGTCTGGTCAGCTGGAGAACATCTCATCCATGACTTCATTGCAGTCATGATCTGGTTGACCTGGACCAACAGGCAGTAGGGTTGCAGGGTTTAGGGTCCACACTACTTCTAGATGAATGTGCGGATTCTGACATAGCATTCCCTGATATCTGATCATCCAGGCATTGGTTAGCCAACATTCTCCCTTGTTTCCATTAGTGTCAATACTGAATGTGGCAAGTGGACTGTCAATTATTTTCCCATAGTTAACCAGTCAGCCTCAGACACTAAGAGGGCCATGGCTGCAAGTGCCGGTAGGCAGGATGGCCAGCCTTGAGCAACAGAGTCAAGCTTGGAGAGATATGCCACTGGGTGATGCCATGACCCCAATGTCTGGGTTAGGACTCCCACCATGATGCCAGTACGTTCATGAACATAGAGGAAGAAGGGCTTAGACATGTCTGGGAGCCCCAGACCAAGCTCATTGGTGAGGGCCCATTTGATATTTCAAAGGCCCTTTGCTGTGCTTGCTCCCATAAGAGTGGTTCCTGCTCTTCCCCTTTTGTGGATTCATAAAGGGGTATTAACAGGACTGAGAAGTTAGGTATCCAAATTATACAGAAACCTGTAGCTCCCATTTCTACAGAAACTCTCAAACCTGACATTGGGTCAACAGGACTTGGATTGAACAAACGGCCTGTTTTCTCTCTGGGCTGAGCTGGCATTGCCCCTGGGACAGATAAAAGCCAAGGTACTTGATCTTCTTCTGACAGATTTGGTCTTTCTTTTCCTTGAGACCTTACAGCCAGTTTCCCATAGGAAGGTAGGGAGCTGTGGAGTTCCTTCCTTGCAGTCCTCCTGAGACCTTCCAGCTGCAGGAAGTCATCTACGTGCTAAAGCAGGACACAGCCATGTTGATCCGCTGGGAAGGCTCTTAGGTCCGAGGCTAACGCAGTGCCGAAAATGGTTGGGAAGTTTTTGAATCCCTGAGGCAATCTGGTCTAAGTCAGCTGGCCCTTGTCACCATTTTCAGGATTCTTCCACTGGAAGCCGAAGATCAGTTGATGCTGGGGGGACAGGTGGACACAGAAGAAGGCATCCTTGAGATCTAGGCATGTGAAGAAGGCAGCTTTGGTGGGGATAAGACCCAAAAGAGTGTATGGGTTCAGGACAACTGGGTGCAGGGTGACAGCGACCTGGTTTATGGCGTGCAGATCTTGGACCAGCTGATAGTCATTGGTGCCCGGCTTCTGGACAGGTAGGAGAGATGTGTTGCAAGACGACTGACAGGGTCAGAGGATCCTGCATTTTATAAGTCTCTCCAGGTGCTTCTGCATCCCCATCTGTGCCTTACAAGGGATGAAATATCATTTTTGGTGGATGGGCCCTGCCCCTGACTTTAATTGTACAATTACTAGAGGTATGTTCCAGGCCAGTCCTGGTGGGTTGTCCTCAGCTCACACACCCCAGTACCCTGAAAGGCAGCTCAGGTCCCTGTTGTGTCTCCTCCATGAGACTGTAGAGGTGCTACTCTTCCTCTTGGGGAATCGTGAGAGTCATAATCTTTCCTTCTGGCTTTTGTAGGGTCAGAGCAGCTTGTCCATGGGAGTTGAAAGTTACCTGGGCCTGCAGCTTTCCCAACAGGTCCCATCTCATTAAAGTCACTGGGCAGTCAGGGAGGTACAGGAATTCATGGATGACTTCATGGCTGCCTAAATTGCATCATTGAGGCAGCAGGAAGGGACAGCTTGTCCGACTGCCCATGGTCCCCATAATGGTGGCTTGCCTCTGAGAGAGGAAGCCCACAAGTGTTCCACCCCAGTATCCACCATGAAGTTGATGGGTCCGCCCCCCACATTCACCTGGATCACAGGCTCTTGGGAACCTAACAAAATAGAACTCGGTCTGTCCTAGTCCTCCTCATAGTCTTCCATGGTGGCTAGCCCCATAAAATCATCTTTGGGGGCCCCATGAGGCTGTGATGCTGGTTGGTACCCACCCAGGACCACATGGCCTCTTTCTGCTTGGGGCCTGCTGAGAATTAGCCACAGGGGGCACTCATTTTTCCAGTGGCCCTCCTGACGACAGTGAATACACTGGTTCCATCCTAACCTTGGTCCTGGGCAGATGATCCTTCCCACCATTCCCCTTTTTGGCCCTGGCCCTGTCCCTCCAGGGCACCTTTCCAGGAGCATTCTGACTGTTTCGCCAAGGCAGCAGCTAACAAGTCTGCCTTTTTCTGTATCTTCAGGCAGATGTTCTTCCCTCCGCACCACCTGGTCACGGTTGACAAACACCTTAGTCGCTACTTCCTTCCAGCAACTGACTGGCATTCATGATGGTGAAACCCTCTAGCTTTTGCAGCTTGCAATGGATGTCCCCTTGGACCTGACCTATGAAAGCTGCATTGACCATCCACTGGTAACGGGTGTCTCTGGATCAAAAGGGGTATAGAGATGAAATACCTCATATTGTCTCTTACAGAACTGGTTCAGGCTCTCCTCAGGTCCCTGGAGCACTTCTGATGTTTTACTCATATTTATGGCCTCTCCCCCACCTTCCTTCATTCCATTTAGAAGGGCTCCTTGATACCGTTCAGTCCTTGTGAGGCCTCCATCTACACTTGAGTCATTTGGTCCACTTGGGGTCTTCCTTAGGAAAGTGAGCCTGAGCATAAGCCTGGTGTCTAGTGTCCCAGCCAGGGCATTCTCCTCTAACCATTTTTAGGGCCATCTGAGTAATTAGGTGGCACTCCTCACTGTCAAAGAGGATCAGGAGGAATTGGCAGCAGTCTGTCCAGGTAGGTTTATGGGCTTAAATTATGGACTGCATTAGTTCAATCATAGCCTGAAGCTTCTCCTTATAGGAGAGAGTATGGTGCTTCCAATTTAGGAGGTCCTTAGTGGTAAAGGGTTGGTATACAAAATACACTGGCCTCCTTGGATCTGGCCTTCCTGATCACAATAGACAGGTCTCCTAGTTTCTGTCAGTGACATCTGTAGGGCTCCCTGGTGTTGCTGCAGGAAGGGATTGTCTCTGCTGGCCTGATCTCCTAGTCGTCTTCCAGAAGAGGTGTATGGGGTCAGGACTGGTGATCTAGGTGAGCCGCTCACATCCAGAGGGGCTGGTGGTGCTAGAGGTGGCGAGCCCTCAGGACTAGGGGCAGACTCTGGTGGGTTTTCAGCAGCCAGGGCAGCTGTAATTACAGTAGGCAGTGGGGAGTACAGTGGGGCATATGGCAGTGGGGTCCCCTCAGGCTCTCCCAACAGTATGGGTTTTTCAGTTTTTGGCTGGTATTTGGAGGAAGCCATTACAACTTTACAGTTCTCTTCAATACAGACTTTCAGCCAAGGCGGCCGGGATAGAACCAGGTGTTACCAACAGTCAATGTAAGGAGATTGGTCAGGGTGGCCTGGATCCCCCACATGACCCTGAACACTCAGCCAACTAGTTCCTTATCCAGCCCACCCCGAACAATGGCCAATCAATTTCGCAGAATGTCTGGAGCTTTCAGGAAGTTAATTTCACACCATAATCTCCTGAATATCCCTTTTTGAAATTCCTCAACATACATCTAGGAGAGTTAGTTTACTCTGCTTTCCACCCATTTCATCCCATAAGGGACAAATTTCATGCACAAGAGAGGAAAAAGGGGGAAGTAGGGACTGACTTGAAGAAGATACACACTTGCTTCATCCGTTTCCAGCCACTCTCTTCTTGAAGATATTTCAGGTGCCTCTTAGCATTGGTGGGTTCAGAATTAAACCCTGACCTGGATCAGACTCCTGAGGAAGTCTGACGCCACCCTAAGCCATATGAGGTAGCCACAGAACCATGGATCATATGAGGTAGCCACAGAACCATGGATCAGGACTCAACACTCACTTTGGCCCACTGGTCAGGTCAGAAACTTGCCACTGTCTGTCTCATTCACACACAATCACACAGCAACTCCAATCCACTGCCCAGTGCCCAGCCCCTTGGAGTTGAGATTTCGGAACTACTCGGGCAACTCTGGGAAGGTAATCAGGCTTCCCTTCTGCCTGTTAGAGGCAGGTCTACCAAAACTAACCCAGGTTCTTCCACTCTGGTGGGAAGCTCTCCCTGAGCTGGCTCCTGGGCCTCACTGGGTTCTTTTGTGCATCCAGGGCCCTTGTCCTGGTGCACCAGGAGAGGCTAGTCTCCTGGGGATGAAGCAGTCTTGTGGCACAGGTGAAGTCACCTCTCCCAGTGCCCCAAGGTTCATACCCTGGTGACAAGGGAAATGAAACACAGTCTCCACCTCCAGGGCAAGCCCCCCATGAAATGTAGCAGCCAGTCACACACAGAGATTTGGGACACAGAGGCTTTTCTTTCTAGGAAGCAGCTTTATTTGTGCTAGCACATGTTCAGTGGGCTAAGACCCAACAGGCTGAGCCCCAAGCACAGCAGGAGGTTGCCTTTGGTATAACGTTTGCTCCTTTGTCTCCCACATACGGTAACATACAGTATGAATGGGTGGTCTATGTTACAGAGTCATGAGGAAGGTCACACACAAACACATAGCCAGGCGGCCTTTCCTTGCCTCGAGGTTTTCACCACATTCCTTATGAAGGGACTCTACCACACACCTTCTCTACCCAGCTTCCAAGGCACAAGGCTTAGTGGAAGGACAACAGGCTGTGTGGATAAGCTATGGAGCTGGTAGTAGTAACCGAGGCTTAAGTAGCAACTGCTTAAGTAAGTGGCAGAGCTGGGTCCGCAACACAGATTTCCTTGACTATAAGTTGGTGCTTTTTTAGCTGCTTTGCAACTACATCTAGTTGAAAAACAATAAACTTGAATTTTTGCTAATTTGCTCTTACCTATTATCCAGTAATAGGAAAGTATAAGCATATTAAGAAAATTTTTCATGAGAATACATGAAATACTTTTAGAACAGGATACTTTTAGAATCCTAAAAGTTCAAAAGCTAGATTTTCATGATTTCACATTTAAAACTCAACTGAAGAATCCCCTCTCATCTAACCACCTGCTATAGAATTACTCCATTGCTAACGCCTTCTTTTTATTCATTAATGTTTTGAATACATTTGAGCAAGAATAGAACAATGTCTTGAGATGTCTGATGATTCCTACCTCATCCTGAATTTAGTAAAGTTAACTTTTTTCTTGTCTTTTTGTGAAGTATTTCGGCATCATATTTGGAAGATCTTAGAAAAGAAAATAACACAGAAGCATGATTAAAAAAAAAACTGATTTACTTACAGGAAGTGCCAAGAGATTCTTATTCAGATTTCTGACTTCATTTCTGATGATGGATGAGAGCTGACAACCCCATCTAGGTGTTTTCTTGCATTGCTGATCAAAATGAGAAAGCAGAAAAGCAGGAAAACAGTTTATTAAGGCAGTAAAATCCTATTTAAAATATTTATTTCAAAGACACTTACTGCATTAGCATCTGGGTGTCCATACTGATGTCAGAATTAAAAAGGAGGTGAACTTTTCTCCCCTTGGGAGTCATATCAGGTTTAAGAGATTATTTTAAAGGAGCAGGAAATGCCTATATTTTAGAAGATACTGCTCAGACCTTTTATAAGTGGATAAGAAGACAGTATGAGGAAAGAGTCAAAGCTTAGATCTACATAGTACGATTAGTCATTTCATTCAGGTAAGAAAAACCTAAAGCATCTATTAAGTATCGGGTGGTAATGATAGAAATAGCCACATATGTAATTCATTTAATTCTCACTGTAATCTTATGTAGTAGGAATTATAATAAGATTATAACAAGTAAAAGAAGGCAAATTCTTCTAACTGCAAGTCCATGCTCTCTCCCGCAATGAAGCATAATGCTCAAAGGTCCTTTTTTTTTTTTTTGAAAAGTACTTTTTTATGCAAATAAAAAAATGAAACACATTTTAAGATACATGAATGAATACAAAACTAATTTGTCAGTCTAATTTCAGACTGCACTTAACATAAGAAAAAAAGTAATAGGACTTTAATAAAACTTATTTGAAAGAAGTCATTTCCTGTTAAGTAATAATACATTCCTTTTTTTTTTAAATTAAAAAATTTTTAAATGTTTTATTTATTTATTTATTTATTTTTTAAATTATTATTATTTATTTTTTTTTTCTGAAATTTATTGACAAATTGGTTTCCATACAACACCCAGTGCTCATCCCAAAAGGTGCCCTCCTCAATACCCATCACCCACCCTCTCCTCCCTCCCACCCCCCATCAACCCTCAGTTTGTTCTCAGTTTTTAACAGTCTCTTATGCTTTGGCTCTCTCCCACTCTAACCTCTTTTTTTTTTTTTTTCCTTCCCCTCCCCCATGGGTTCCCGTTAAGTTTCTCAGGATCCACATAAGAGTGAAACCATATGGTATCTGTCTTTCTCTGTATGGCTTATTTCACTTAGCATCACACTCTCCAGTTCCATCCACGTTGCTACAAAAGGCCATATTTCATTTTTTCTCATTGCCACGTAATATTCCATTGTGTATATAAACCACAATTTCTTTATCCATTCATCAGTTGATGGACATTTAGGCTCTTTCCATAAGTTGGCTATTGTTGAGAGTGCTGCTATGAACATTGGGGTACAAGTGGCCCTATGCATCAGTGCTCCTGTATCCCTTGGATAAATTCCTAGCAGTGCTATTGCTGGGTCATAGGGTAGGTCTATTTTTAATTTTCTGAGGAACCTCCACACTGCTTTCCAGAGCGGCTGCACCAATTTGCATTCCCACCAACAGTGCAAGAGGGTTCCCGTGTCTCCACATCCTCTCCAGCATCTATAGTCTCCTGATTTGTTCATTTTGGCCACTCTGACTGGCATGAGGTGATACCTGAGTGTGGTTTTGATGTGTATTTCCCTGATAAGGAGCGACGCTGAACATCTTTTCATGTGCCTGTTGGCCATTCGGATGTCTTCTTTAGAGAAGTGTCTATTCATGTTTTCTGCCCATTTCTTCACTGGGTTATTTGTTTTTCGGGTGTGGAGTTTGGTGAGCTCTTTATAGATTTTGGATACTAGCCCTTTGTCCGATATGTCATTTGCGAATATCTTTTCCCATTCCGTTGGTTGCCTTTTAGTTCTGTTGGTTGTTTCCTTTGCTGTGCAGAAGCTTTTGATCTTCATAAGGTCCCAGTAATTCACTTTTGCTTTTAATTCCCTTGCCTTTGGGGATGTGTCGAGTAAGAGATTGCTACGGCTGAGGTCAGAGAGGTCTTTTCCTGCTTTCTCCTCTAAGGTTTTGATGGTTTCCTGTCTCACATTTAGGTCCTTTATCCATTTTGAGTTTATTTTTGTGAATGGTGTGAGAAAGTGGTCTAGTTTCAACCTTCTGCATGTGGCTGTCCAGTTCTCCCAGCACCATTTGTTAAAGAGGCTGTCTTTTTTCCATTGGATGTTCTTTCCTGCTTTGTCAAAGATGAGTTGGCCATACGTTTGTGGGTCTAGTTCTGGGGTTTCTATTCTATTCCATTGGTCTATGTGTCTGTTTTGGTGCCAATACCATGCTGTCTTGATGATGACAGCTTTGTAGTAGAGGCTAAAGTCTGGGATTGTGATGCCTCCTGCTTTGGTCTTCTTCTTCAAAATTCCTTTGGCTATTCGGGGCCTTTTGTGGTTCCATATGAATTTTAGGATTGCTTGTTCTAGTTTCGAGAAGAATGCTGGTGCAATTTTGATTGGGATTGCATTGAATGTGTAGATAGCTTTGGGTAGTATTGACATTTTGACAATATTTATTTTTCCAATCCATGAGCAGGGAATGTCTTTCCATTTCTTTAAATCTTCTTCAATTACCTTCATAAGCTTTCTATAGTTTTCAGCATACAGATCCTTTACATCTTTGGTTAGATTTATTCCTAGGTATTTTATGCTTCTTGGTGCCATTGTGAATGGGATCAGTTTCTTTATTTGTCTTTCTGTTGCTTCATTGTTAGTGTATAAGAATGTAACTGATTTCTGTACATTGATTTTGTATCCTGCAACTTTGCTGAATTCCTGTATCAGTTCTAGCAGACTTTTGGTGGAGTCTGTCGGATTTTCCATGTATAATATCATGTCATCTGCAAAAAGCGAAAGCTTGACTTCATCTTTGCCAATTTTGATGCCTTTGATTTCCTTTTGTTGTCTGATTGCTGATGCTAGAACTTCCAGCACTATGTTAAACAGCAGCGGTGAGAGTGGGCATCCTTGTCATGTTCCTGATCTCAGGGAAAAAGCTTTCAGTTTTTCCCCGTTGAGGATGATATTAGCTGTGGGCTTTTCATAAATGGCTTTTATGATCTTTAAGTATGTTCCTTCTATCCCGACTTTCTCAAGGGTTTTTATTAAGAAAGGGTGCTGGATTTTGTCGAAGGCCTTTTCTGCATCGATTGACAGGATCATATGGTTCTTCTCTCTTTTTTTGTTAATGTGATGTATCACGTTGATTGATTTGCGAATGTTGAACCAGCCCTGCATCCCAGGAATGAATCCCACTTGATCATGGTGAATAATTCTTTTTATATGCTGTTGAATTCGATTTGCTAGTATCTTATTGAGAATTTTTGCATCCATATTCATCAGGGATATTGGCCTGTAGTTCTCTTTTTTTACTGGGTCTCTGTCTGGTTTAGGAATCAAAGTAATACTGGCTTCATAGAATGAGTCTGGAAGTTTTCCTTCCCTTTCTATTTCTTGGAATAGCTTGAGAAGGATAGGTATTATCTCTGCTTTAAACGTCTGGTAGAACTCCCCTGGGAAGCCATCTGGTCCTGGACTCTTATTTGTTGGGAGATTTTTGATAACCGATTCAATTTCTTCGCTGGTTATGGGTCTGTTCAAGCTTTCTATTTCCTCCTGATTGAGTTTTGGAAGAGTGTGGGTGTTCAGGAATTTGTCCATTTCTTCCAGGTTGTCCAATTTGTTGGCATTTAAGTTTTCATAGTATTCCCTGATAATTGTTTGTATCTCTGAGGGATTGGTTGTAATAATTCCATTTTCATTCATGATTTTATCTATTTGGGTCATCTCCCTTTTCTTTTTGAGAAGCCTGGCTAGAGGTTTGTCAATTTTGTTTATTTTTTCAAAAAACCAACTCTTGGTTTCGTTGATCTGCTCTACAGTTTTTTTAGTTTCTATATTGTTTATTTCTGCTCTGATCTTTATTATTTCTCTTCTTCTGCTGGGCTTAGGCTGCCTTTGCTGTTCTGCTTCTAGTTCCTTTAGGTGTGCTGTTAGGTTTTGTATTTGGAATTTTTCTTGTTTCTTGAGATAGGCCTGGATTGCAATGTGTTTTCTTCTCAGGACTGGCTTCTCTGCATCCCAAAGTGTTTGGATTGTTATATTTTCATTTTCGTTTGTTTCCATATATTTTTTAATTTCTTCTCTAATTGCCTGGTTGACCCACTCATTCGTTAGTAGGGTGTTCTTTAACCTCCATGCTTTTGGAGGTTTTCCAGACTTTTTTCTGTGGTTGATTTCAAGCTTCATAGCATTGTGGTCTGAAAGTATGCATGGTATAATTTCAATTCTTGTAAACTTATGAAGGGCTGTTTTGTGACCCAGTATATGATCTATCTTGGAGAATGTTCCATGTGCACTCGAGAAGAAAGTATATTCTGTTGCTTTGGGATGCAGAGTTCTAAATATATCTGTCAAGTCCATCTCATCCAATGTCTCATTCAGGGCCCTTGTTTCTTTATTGACCGTGTGTCTAGATGATCTATCCATTTCTGTAAGTGGAGTGTTAAAGTCCCCTGCAATTACCACATTCTTCTCAATAAGGTTGCTTATGTTTATGAGTAATTGTTTTATATATTTGGGGGCTCCGGTATTCGGTGCATAGACATTGATAATTGTTAGCTCTTCCTGATGGATAGACCCTGTAACTATTATATAATGTCCTTCTTCATCTCTTGTTACAGCCTTTAATTTAAAGTCTAGTTTGTCTGATATAAGTATGGCTACTCCAGCTTTCTTTTGGCTTCCAGTCGCATGATAAATAGTTCTCCATCCCCTCACTCTCAATCTAAAGGTGTCCTCAGGTCTAAAATGAGTCTCTTGTAGACAGCAAATAGATGGGTCTTGGTTTTTTATCCATTCTGATACTCTATGTCTTTTGGTTGGTGCATTTAATCCATTTACATTCAGTGTTATTATAGAAAGATACGGGTTTAGAGTCATTGTGATGTCTGTATGTTTTATGCTTATAGTGATGTCTCTGGGACTTTGTCTCACAGGGTCCCCCTTAGGATCTCTTGTAGGGCTGGTTTAGTGGTGACAAATTCCTTCAGTTTTTGTTTGTTTGGGAAGACCTTTATCTCTCCTTCTATTCTAAATGACAGACTTGCTGGATAAAGGATTCTCGGCTGCATATTTTTTCTGTCTAGCACCCTGAAAATCTCGTGCCAATTCTTTCTGGCCTGCCAAGTTTCAAAAGAGAGATCAGTCACGAGTCTTATAGGTCTCCCTTTATATGTGAGGGCACGTTTACCCCTCGCTGCTTTCAGAATTTTCTCTTTATCCTTGTATTTTGCCAGTTTCACTATGATATGTCGTGCAGAAGATCGATTCAAGTGACGTCTGAAGGGAGTTCTCTGTGCCTCTTGGATTTCAATGCCTTTTTCCTTCCCAGTTCAGGGAAGTTCTCAGCTATGATTTCTTCAAGTACCCCTTCAGCACCTTTCCCTCTCTCTTCCTCCTCTGGGATACCAATTATGCGTATATTATTTCTTTTTAGTGTATCACTTAGTTCTCTAATTTTCCCCTCATACTCCTGGATTTTTTTATCTCTCTTTCTCTCAGCTTCCTCTTTTTCCATAACTTTATCTTCTAGTTCACCTATTCTCTCCTCTGCCTCTTCAAGCCGAGCTGTGGTGGTTTCCATTTTGTTATGCATTTCGTTTAAAACGTTTTTCAGCTCCTCGTGACTGTTCCTTAGGCCCTTGATCTCTGTAGCAAGAGATTCTCTGCTGTCCTGTATACTGTTTTCAAGCCCAGCGATTAATTTTATGACTATAATTCTAAATTCACTTTCTGTTATATTATTTAAATCCTTTTTGATCAGCTCATTAGCTGTTGTTATTTCCTGGAGATTCTTCTGAGGGGAGTTCTTCCGCTTGGTCATTTTGGATAGTCCCTGGCGTGGTGAGGACCTGCAGGGCACTTCCCCTGTGCTGTGGTGTATAACTGGAGTTGGTGGGCGGGGCCGCAGTCAGACCTGATGTCTGCCCCCAGCCCACCGCTGGGGCCACAGTCAGACTGGTGTGTGCCTTCTCTTCCCCTCTCCTAGGGGTGGGATTCACTGTGGGGTGGTGTGGCTCGTCTGGGCTACTTGCACCCTGCCAGGCTTGTGATGCTGGGGATCTGGCGTATTAGCTGGGGTGGGTAGGCAAGGTGCTCGGGGGCAGGAGGGGCAGGCTTAGATCGCTTCTCCTTAGGTGATCCACTTCAGGAGGGGCCCTGTGGCAGCGGGAGGGAGTCAGATCCACTGCCGGAGGTTTGGCTCCGCCGAAGCACAGAGTTGGGTGTTTGCGCGGAGCGAGCAAGTTCCCTGGCAGGAACTGGTTCTCTTTGGGATTTTGGCTGGGGGATGGGCGGGGGAGATGGCGCTGGCGAGCGCCTTTGTTCCCCACCAAACTGAGCTCTGTCGTCAGGGGGCTCAGCAGCTCTCCCTCCCTTTGTCCTCCAGCCTTCCCGTTTTCCGAGCAGAGCTGTTAACTTATGACCTCCCAGATGCTAAGTCGCGCTTGTTGTGGGAACACAGTCCGCCCGGCCCTTCCGCTTTTGCCAGCCAGACTCGGGGGCTCTGCTTGGCCGGCGAGCCGCCCCTCCGCCCCGGCTCCCTCCCGCCAGTCCGTGGAGCGCGCACCGCCTTGCCGCCATTCCTACCCTCTTCCGTGGGCCTCTCGTCTGCGCTTGGCTCCGGCGACTCCGTTCTGCTAATCCTCTGGCGGTTTTCTGGGTTATTTAGGCAGGTGTAGATGGAATCTAAGTGATCAGCAGGACGTGCGGTGAGCCCAGTGTCCTCCTAAGCCGCCATCTTGCCCAGTCTCTCAAAGGTCTTAATGAGTTTCCTTTTAACTTCCTTGTTGGTGTTGTTTAGCCTTGGCTTGCAAAGTAAGAGGCGATATCACATAAAGGGGAAAAGTTCAATTGTTTCAGCCAGAGCTACATTTTGCAAGCTGACTTCAACAATTCTGTGTCACAACAGTTGCTTCACCCATCTCAGCCACCATTTCCTCCTCTATTTTTACAAAGATAGTAACACCTATTTTATAAGGCTAATGAGGGTTAGACTTACACAGTTGTGGTTAAATTAGCAGACATAATAGAAAAAGAAAAAGATATTCTCTGTGATTTGGAGCTTCTATTAAGTCTTCAGAAATATCAATAGTGAAAGTTTTATTTTTCTGATAAAAATATGTCACCCCATTTTCTTGAAATGATATCTTGTGTCCATTAATATTGGCTTTTGTAAAGATTTGAGGTGTATGTGAACAGAAGTAGAGGAAGGGAGGATCTCCTAACAAGTCAATAGCAGTGTTAAGGAAAACCAGAGCCAGACTGAAGTTAAAATGGTGAAAGCAGATTTTATTCAGGAACTATTCCAGTAGAGGAGAAGAGACCTCAGTATATAACCTGATTCCATTCCAACACAGCACGGACAAGTAGGGATTTATAGACAAGGGCAGAGTGGGGGTCAGGGGATGGAAAATTACTAGGAGGGATAAGGAATCTAATCAATGTCAAGGGGGATCAGTATCAAGGGTGGAGATTGTTGCTAAATTGAGTAAGCAATATTTGGTAATACTAGGTGATGACAAGATGAACAAGTCCAAAGGTCAAGCCCTAGTTGAAAAGAGGATACAGAGGAGGCTGACCAAAGATAAGGAGCAGGTCTTGTCAATGGGATAGAAGTGTGGGCAGTTTTTAAATTACAAATCTGATTATCTTGATAAATAGAGAACTATTCAGCTGTTCTATTTCTTCCTATAATTTCTTCCTTTTGCTAAGCTGTATTTTTCTAACTCATCATTTCACCAAAATGTTCAAATACACGACATTAAATACCAGGCACACTATCCAGACCCCTGTTCTCCTCCATCCTGGCCCTGTAATTCTTTAATATCTTATTAAGGTACACTGATAACTTCTAGTAGATTTTGTGTCTTTCCAGATTTTTTAGCTAAATTTAATGGGGTATTTTATTTGAAATACTAGTGTGCCCTAACCAAGAGCACTGCCTATTTGTTCTTCCTCCTCCCCTGGAATGTGATATCTGTAAGAATAAAATAATGACTATGTCACTATTACATCTCCAGTGCTTAGAAGAATGCATAGAGTAGCTGCACAACAAATATTTATGAATTATTAAATAATTCTTCCATTTCAACATTATCAATCATTCTTCTTGAATCAGCAACTTTCCAAACACTCATTTCCAGAAAGAAAGCATTTCAGAGGCCCAAAGTTTTGGCTGGCTACTGCGTATCTTTCAGATCTACATCTAGAGTAATTGGGTAGCTATCCTTTCTAATCATTTCTGCAAAAGCCCCAGGAGTGCTAAATTCATTGACCATTATAAAATGCTTTATCATCTCTAAAATTAAGGTTAGAAAGTGCCAAATTATATGCTTAATTAAAACAGCTTTAATTCCATGTGGATTTAAGATTAATGTTGCTGCGCAAAAAGTAGAAGCATTAGGGACTTTCCATGTGAGAATAATATTAACTATTGTGTTTGAAGTTGACAAGTCTTTCATCTGATAAATTCTAAGAGTGCGAAGACGTTTGAAATGCCTATTTATTCCCAGTTATTTCCCCAAGGAGCTTAAAAAGATTTTTCCAAACAAGATAACTTTTACCTTCATTTAAAACACAGTTCAGATATTACTATACCAATTTATATATGAGAAGAAAAACAGAGATGCCATAAACGTATCCAAGGTCACAGAAGGTAGTCAATAATTTTCAGATTCATAGTCCTATCTCTTCACTGGGCTCTAAGCTGCTATATAAATGGTAGAGTTTAAAATTACTTAACAGGGAGCATCTGAAAGGACTAATAAAATTAAGATTCTATCTTTGAAAAACAAGTGAAATAAAGATTACTAGATAAGTAGATATTAAATTCCTAGGAAAACTCCTAGAATGAATTATCTAAAGAATTTTGTACATTTGTTCAAACCATGTTTTTCTACTGCTTTCTTTCCATCCCTTTTGAGGAGTTAAAATGACAGGCCAAAAGGTGAAGGGCATCCACTCTGCTCTCCATGGACAGCTTCACTGTTAACTGACCTACTGCCATGCTAGTGATTAGTGGCTTCAGGAATACCTAAAATCAGATGTCTAAAGTTGGATATTCAAAGATGACAAGGCATCCATTGTGAGTCAAAAGTTCTCTAGCTTTAATTCTATTAGAAAAAGGTAACTGTCTAGCAATTCTAGATGAAGGGGTAAAAGGGTGACATAGCCTTCAGGAGATTTGGATCCCCAGAACTAGATGTCATGCAGGCTGACAACTTAAGAAGGCTGATATTCTTTATTCATTGTGAACTTCCTGGCCCTAACCTGATCCCTGGTATGTAGTAGGAGTATCACAGTTGCAAGTGATAGAAAGTCTGGTTCATTTAATCCCAAACAGAATCATTAAAGTATATTGGTGCCCTAGTAACAACCAGAAGACCAATGGGCTTTGTTCATTGGTATGACCAATATGAACTCAAGAATTTTATGTATTTGAGGGGCACCTGGGTGGCTCAGTCAATTAAGCAGCCAACTTTTGATTTCAACTCAGGTCATGATCTCACAGTTCATGAGATGAAGATCCAGCCCCATGTCAGGCTCTGTGCTGACAGCATGGAACCTGCTTGAGATTCTCTCCCTCCCTCTCTCTCTACTCCCCCCCGGATCATACTCTCTCTCTCTCTCTCTCTGTCTCAAAATAAATAAATAAACATTTAAAATAAAGGAATTTTATGTATTTGATTTTTTTTCAATTCACTGCAATCATTAATGTGTTTTCAATTTAAGTGCTATCATATATTCTATGATTATATCTGTCTACATTTTATTATTTAAATAAACATTTTTATTGAAATATAACATCATATAAATAACTGCATCAAAGTATACGATTTGATTACTGTCCTCAAGACACACACAACCATACAAACACAACAATGTCAAGAGATAAATAAGTGTCAACAACTCCAAAATCTCCTCTACAATAACTATTCCCTTTCTATCTTGAATCCTATCATCATATTGGTTTTGCCTATTTTTGAACTTTATATAATGGATTCATGAACTATGTTCTCTTTAGTATCTAGCTCCATTTGTTCAGCATTATGTTTATGAGATCTGTCCATGTTGTTAAACACAGCAATGGTCTGTTCATTTTCATTGCCATACAATATTCAATTGCCTCAACATAAAATAATTTCTTTACCCATTCTAATTTGCTTGTTTACAGATTTTAGATTTTGTGAATTGTCAGCCTCTACAAGTAGTAGTCTTTTAGGTGTCTTTGGTGCACAAATGTATGCAATTATATTGGGTATGTAACTAGAAATGTAATTGCTGAGTTCAAGAATGTGCATATGTTATACTTTAGTAGATACTGTCAAACAATTTTCCAACGTGGAAATTTACAATTCGCACCCCCCTCAAGAAGGTTAGAGTCCAGGCTACTCCACCTACTTGCCAACATGTGACATTTGGAACGATGACAGTATTTTCCATCTTCTTAATTTTAGCCACTCTCTTAGGTGTTTGGGTAGAATTTACTGGTGTTTTAATTTGCATTTTCCTGCTAACTAATGAGGTTGAGGACATTTTCCTATATTTAGTGGAAACATTTGATATCTCTTTTGTTACATTTGCTAAACAAGTGAACTCATTTCAGGGAGGGCCTTTGGGTTAGCATTCACATGGGATACAATATTCCCATACTCTAGGCTCCTTCTGAGAGGTCCACCTAAGAGCTCTTCCTAAAAACCTCCTCCTTTCTCTCCTTTTATCGTGTTTCTTTTAAGTCCCTGACCATCCAGCCAAATTAATTGCCACATCTTACAAACTGAGACAGATCCATGCCTCCAACTATTTCTCCTTCTAGAAAATGTAGACAAAGTTTGAGTGTCTACCTCTTAGGAATATGTCCCTCCTCCACTGTCCCACAGACATACCTGAGGGGATTGCAATGCCTTTCCAGTGCACCTTGGGCTGATTGACCTTATTATGCAACCAAAGCTATGGGTTAAAAGAAGTAGGTGCACTATAAGTGTTACTCAATTATTCATGTACCTTGTTTGTGCCTTTAAGATCTCCTTAGATCTAAGGCCATATTTCTGTGTCATCTGATAAGGAAGTACTACTGGGAATGATCCAACTTTACAGATTGATGTATCAATTAACGGGTAGGTTTTGTTGCATGATAAACCAACGAACCATGGTAGGGCTTTGATCTCTCCTAGGGGCTGGTAGCAAAGCAGGAGCTCTTTCTCAAAAGCAAATTAGTTGTTTGCTGAAAAGGGTCTAATTTTTATCTAAAGTTCTAGGGACTACTGCTATTATTCTCCAATTGGAGTTTAGCACAGCTATGTAAAATTCTTATTTTCCTAGATAATTGAGATAACATGGAGTCTTAAGACAAACTAACCAACCAAAAACCCACAGATACGATCCAGCAAAAGAACTACTGCCACTGGTATGGACAATAAACTCAACACTTTGTACCTCTGACAAAACTGACAGAAGGCACTGCTCTGAAAATTACAGCCACTCTTGGATTTGATGAGTGTTGCAGCCTCTGTGATTTTGCACATGCCCTGCTTCTTCATATCACTAGCCTTTGACCTCAAGTTCTAGGGCAGGTATACTGATGAGCCCATGCCCCAGCTGCAAGGGAAACTGAAAAAGTAGGTCCATAGCTTTTTTTTTTTTAGGCAATTCTGAAACAGGAAGGAGATTTAAACTTTGGGTGGCCAAAATGAATACAAAAAGTTCATTTCAGGGGCACCTGAGTGGCTCAGTCGGTTGAGCATCCGACTTCGGCTCAGGTCATGATCTCACAGTTCGTGGGTTTGAGTCCCGTGTCGGGCTCTGTGCTGACAGCTCAGAGCCTGGAGCCTGTTTCAGATTCTGTGTCTCCCTCTCTCTCTGCCCCTCCCCTGCTCACGCTCTATCTCTGTCTCAAGAATAAATAAACATTAGAAAAAAATTTTTAAAAAAAGTTCATTTCATTAGGCATTCAATAGGTGTTTTTTTTTTAATCTGAATTAAACTGACCTCACTTCTCTCCTTTCACATCATGATAAAATGAGAGGAAGTGTGAGCCAAGGTTTAACAGCTGGTCCCACAGCACAGGGACACCTGGGAAATTTGACCCTGGATTTACTCCTTGAACCACTGCTCTTCAGAATATAATAAGTTAAGATAAAAATATAATTTAACTGTGTGTCATTCTCTAACAAACAGATGCATCTTGTTAAGAAAATAAATTATAATCTCCTTCAGCATATGGTTGAACTTCCCATTATAAAAATCTTGGGAGTCTGTATGAGTTTTGACTATTTATGTCGTAAAAGATCAAAAATCAAATGAGCTTACTAACATTAATTTATAAGCAGAAGTAGTTCTTAGTTCAGGCAGAGATTGATCATCCAACTCAAAAAAAAAAAAAAAATGTTGCCCAGGATCCAATTTATCATTATTCCTCTGCACTGCCTTATATAGTCTCAGTGTCACCTACAGGCACTTTACAGCGCTCAAGGGCCCCTCCCATCAGAACACACACATCCACATCCACACACATGTATGCACACACTCACGAGACCTGCAGCGGCAGCCAAATAGATGACATGGTTGTAAGAGACTCACGTGCACATTCCAGTAACTACTGCAGACGAAAGTAGAAGCTTATCTTTTCCATAAAACTCTCCTCACATTTTAATGTCTTTGACTGGTTTATGTGTCTATGTCTGAACCAGGTATTATGACTGGGAAAATGGGATGGCCAGCCTAATTTATGAAAACTCAACCTTGAAGCTAGGAATGGGTAAATCCTCTGCAAAAAAGATACGACAGAAAACAAAAAAGAGTGGCTCCACCAAAGGAAACATCTTGGAAAGGCAGGGTACCATTGGTAGAAAAGCAAGGAAATAGGTATGAGAAGACACACAACAAAAGTCCATTACAGATTGTTTTGGATTTTTCTGTGCAATTGCAGTCACCCCCATTTTTAGTGGTTAAGAAGTATGCAGTCCTTTAAAGACTATTCTGACCATGCCATTTTTAAAGGATTAAATGATTTTTCAGGGATGGAACCCATTCATATTTTTTAATTTATTATCCTCAAATGTCCATGTGCTTACTATTATATGTCAATCCAAAAACTCAGACATTAATGTTTCTATTTGACTCTGTACTGCTGATATTAAAATTTATTGTTAGGGATACCGAGGAGTGTCACAGGTAGATGAACAAACTTTATGTGTTCCCCCAGGCACCATGCTCTTTGACTGTTCTTTAGATCAGAATTCTTTAAGATGTTCCCAGTGCTCAGGATGGTCTCTGAAATTATTGTAAAAAATCACATTTACAGCTTAAACGTCTTCAGTTGAGGGCACTGAAAATCACGATCACTTGGATAACTTCTATCTCTAAAAATGTTTTTGGATTTGTAGATTTTCATGTCCTAACAACCAATGCCAATTTGCACAGTGTATCTATCTGTTTCTTTCTCTAGGAGATCCCATGAATCATCAAAATCAATCCCTGACCTGTCACACCAGCTTAAGGAGTCTGTACCACTACAATACATTTACAATTCATGAAAAATCAATAATAGGCTAAAACATTAAGAAAAAACTTAAATTTTGCAGTACTGGCAGACAGACTTATTGTAGTTAAGCTCACTATCTCTGGCGCCCAACTGAGTAAACGGAATAATGCATTTTTATACCAGCGACAACCTTTGTATAGGAAGCAGCCTAGAAAGGAGAGGAAGAAGACAGGTATGTCACTTGGTGCAGAAACAGGCAGCTTGACATTGGCTTCCTCTGTACCTGGTCTCTGAAAGAAAACCAGGCAAGCCGCCAGCTTCCATTCCATTACCCCAGAGACAAGAAACCTGCTGAGATCGCATATCCACTTCCAGGTGAGAGAGAAATTTTCGCCTTTGTGGATGCCCTCTCTGGAAGCTGCTGGCTTTCTGCACTGCCCATCTTACTCAGCAAACCAGGGATACAAGAGTGCTAGGGAAGCATTTTCTATTCACTTTTCACAGCCAGTCATTTGCGGTGACCTCAGGGATAGAGTATTCAGCATTTGTCAAAGCAGCAGAGACAACCTGTCTGGGGAACTTTTATTCAGGTTGCTTTCTAATTTGGGATGGCAGCAATCTGTAGGAACAGCCCTGGCAAGTGTAAAGGAAAAGAAAACCAGAGGCTGCTCAGCCTTCGGAGCCATGTTATTTCTGATGATACTGAATAATATTCAGAGAATGAATGCTGTGAAGTCAAAGTGTACTTAATTCTACTGCCCCCTGAAAAGTAAATTTCTTTTGTACAGTAGCAAAATAGACCAAGCATTTCATTTAGAAGTCTTCCCTTTCATATATCTGGATGTTTACCAAATCATAGAGATTCTTTATTTTTACATTATTATTCACTGTTAGAACATTAGAGATAACATTTGTATCACTCTCCAGCCTTGCCAAAACCACAATAACTTGTATGATTCTATACATTCTAGTCTCCCACCATGTGCATATAGAATTTCCATCATAGTCATAGTGTCATAGGAATCTAAGAGTAAATAATATTTTACATTCTCCCTGATCTCACAGAATATTATTTAATAAATGTTATCCCAACTTGTTGCCTGTGCTTAATAGAAATCACGTTACTTTGCATTACTCCATGAAATTGGCAAGCAATATTTTATTAAATGATCCTTCTATTGTTGGACATTTAAGTTGTTTGAAATCGCATTCTAAATCATGCTGCAATTAACATTTTCAGGCAAGGAAATTGGGGGCAGAAAAAAAAAACCCTTGCTTTCCTAATTACAAAATCAACACATGCTCAGTTCATAAAACTTGGAAAACAAAATGAAACCTAGTAACAAAAAAATTATCTCTAGTCCCTCTACCCAGAAGTAACTGTTTTCACTTGGGTAATGCCTTTGGGTCTTTTTTCTCTATTCATTTAAGGATTTTTTTAATGTGGTAATATAGCAATACATTATGTGCATTTCTCTATGCAACTAAAGATTCATAAAGTCTGATAGGCTTGAGCCTTATAAAGTCACACTTGAGTCTGAATTCAATTTCAATCATTTACTAGATATGTGGCTTTCAGGTGTTGTAACACATTTAAAAGGCATTATGTTGCTATGAGGATTAAATTTTGAAATACACTTAAGTGCATTAAGTGGTGAATAGTAAATATTCAGTAAATAAAATCATTACTATTAGTACTGTATATGCTTTTAATGGTTCCAAATAATTTTACTGTATAAAGAACATAATTCATTCCCAATTACTAAATATTGAAGTTGTTCCCACTTTTTTAGATTATAAAGACCATAAACATCCTCATATGACTATTAGTGCATGTATCCCTCTATTTTCTCAGTATAAGCACATAGGAATAAAATTGTTGTGTCAATGAATAGAACTATTTTCGGGTCTTTAATGCATGTGGCAAAAAACAATCCAGGAAATTTTCACCAACCTATACTCCCACACACAACTCACTGCCCTTCCAATTTGCTTACAAAAACAACTGATTGATATAAAGAATGATAAAAATTTATAAGCCACGTTTTCACAATGGCCTCTGCATAACAAAGGATCGAGCTGATATAATTTCATAAGTGCACCAATGCTGTACTTCTTTCATTCAAATCTTTGTGTGCTGTTACTGCTACTAAACTGAGTTTGAAAAGAAACTGTGTTGGAAGAAGGCTTTCAAATCACAGCATCCAAAGTGTCAAACTAGGACTTTAAAAAGGTAATGAAGCATATTCCAATCACATTGCTTTAAAAATTCATTACTAACATTTTTATAAGAACAAATGTTTGAGCACATAATAAACCAAGATTCAGAAAGGTAATAAATATTTCTGATAATATTGTTGTTATTAGTGACAACACAGCTCACATTTTAAGAATAACACTACAATTTAATAATTTAAGACACTATATCGCTTCTAAAATATTCACATATGACATGATAATTATTAAGCACTTTTTCCTTAAATGCATAAAACAACCAGACTAACAAGTTCACAAATGTCTCATTATACAAAAGCTATTCTTTACATTTCTGAGTATCAGTTATTGGGTCTTTGTCATATCAAAAGCTTACCTTATAAAGAAAACATTTTAAGTATCCTTAATGAAGAGATTCTTTCATAAAAACTTTTTTTAAATGAATCTTGAGATTAGATAGTGTACTGAAATTATTCAAGCTGCCCCAAATTAAGCCACTTTGTTAATTTTATAAATACTGGGTCAAAACTCATCAGAAAGTCCCTGAATGACCAAAACCCCTTCTGATAGCCAGACACTCATCAGAGCCCATGAACTGTCAGACAAGACAGTTCTGAACTCTTGAGGAGGAAACCCCTCCCCTAAGGAATAATGGCTAATGACATTAAAAAGATAGCACTTGTCTTAAAGTATGTAATAATTTAAAATAAAGTAGTAAAAGAAAATCCCATAAAGGCTGTAAGCCTCAATAACTGGAAGGATGCTATTTCTAGAGTGTGGACTGACATGGTAATGACAATACCCTACAACCTGCAATTTTCATTGAAGGGAGCACCTGGCCAATGTGCATCCATCTGTCACAAAGTAAATCAGAAAAGTGTGGTCTAATCAGCAAAATTCTAACACCCCTTCAGAAGAGTAACTCTATTCTTGCCTGTCCCATAATACTGGACTAGTAGCAACATCATCCCATAAAAGGATTCAAATATTGCTACATGTTAACTTTGCAAGGTATTTGCCAAGAGTAAGATCTCAGCTGTCTGCTGTAATACTGTGAATTCACTTGGCATTAACTAAAGTACAATTCAGTTGCATCGTAGTGTTCATTTTATTACATACTCAAATTCTCAGAATGCTTTTGTATCTGTGACTCTATTTAGGACACAAAATGATAAGTTAAACATCTCTGCTCTCTACTATCCGTGTTATCCTGAATAAGTTTCTCCATTCTCTTTAGTTTTCTCATTTGTAAAACTGGAATAAGAACCCCTTTCTTATAGTGTTGCTTTAGAGTTTTTAAAGATTTAGATGAAATTTATAGCACAGTATCTGGTACATTGCTCAGCAAATAATAATCATCATAATTCCAGTGCTTTATAATTGATATTGATCATTAGAGTATTCATAATACATCCTTAAGAGTCTTTCTAACAGAGATTAGGTGTACCAAGCAATTGCTAAGTGAATCAAATGTTAGCTTCACAAAAATTGTGCCACTGTTAAATAACACTTTATGCAGTTCAAATGAAAAAAAAATCTATTTAAGGAGAACTCAGATCTAGACATAGATGCACAGCAAGCAGTAAAAAATCCAAGAAACATGCTGTTTCTGAGTTGCCTAAGTGGCAACTACACAGTAGTCAATTTCACATCAACAGAAGATAATAGTCCAAATCAGAGATGAGTTCAAGCTCATTTGTGCTCAGCAGACCTACACCTCACACTGTAGGTCATGCTGTTTGAAAGATGACCTTGATGGTAACAACAAAGTTTCACCAGAATTTGCAGTCTCCTCTGTTCTTTGTATTAAATAGTCACTAACTCAAACCTTGTACATGCAAACAAAATGAAATGCAAGGTTTAAAACATCAGAGCCAAATAATGCATGCAAAAATTGATGGCAAATATTGACCAGCTGCTCACTGAATATAGAGCAAAAAAGCAGCAGAACACTTAAAAGTCTCTAACAATCAAAAATATTATTAGATATTGAGGTCAAATTTCTACCCCACTAGCTGCTCCCAGAAGCTGCTAAGCATTCAAAAGAGCAGAATTTTCTCCCTTTTTTTTCCTCTGTCCTCTGCCCTATTCTACAACATGTCCATATAAAGCACACCAAAACATTAGCCAACATATCAATTAAAATTCATCAAATTATTTTCCATAGTTCAGAGAACAAAGTCTCCAATTCCCAGTCTCTATCTTTGTAATTTCATGTCCTGTCCCCTTTGCCTGCATTCACACTATATTTAACCTTGACGGCTTATTGCACATCAAGTATCTGTCACATCCCCCTCCTTTGCCTCGCTTAATTTTTTTTCATTCTTATTAAGTTTTTTTTAATTCTAATTCCAGTATAGTTAACATAGAGTGTTTTATAGTTTCCGGTATACAGTATAGTGATTCAACAATTCTGTACATGACTCAGCGCTCATTATACTAAGTGTATTATTTAATCCCCATCACCTATTTCACCCATCCCAAATTTCATTGCCTTGTTTAAATGTTTTTTATGCTCTTCCATTATTGTCTAAATATCCTACCTTTCCCTCAAGACTTAATCCAAGCCTTTTATATCATGGATTGCAAAATGAAACCTCAGAGCCTGGTTGTTAACATAAGTGAGTAGATTCATAAATAGATGAGTGTTGTAGGAGTATAGCACCAGTATTGCTCTTTGATTTTTCAAGAGAAGTCAGAAAGCTGTATTTTCCCATGAAAACTCTTCACGCTTAAGTGACTTAAAATGTTTTAATGTGTAATGAGACAATATTCTGGCAAATTACCTGATGTGCTTTGCATTCTTGGTAGTTTCAGATAAAGCAGCTACACTCTGTTCATGCTCCCTTACCCTAATGCCCCCAACCCCGGCATTCAGGTGCTGACACCTCCAAACAGGTGCTTCTCTGACACCCACCCCCATCTTTCACACTCTATAAGCACCACCTGATGGAGGGAGGAAGCAAAATCCAAATGACTGAAATTAAACATCCACTAATCAGAAGAACAGGAGCTGAAAACATAAATTACATTCAATTACAGGAAAGTTCAGTTTATTACTCAGAGTAGCTGAGTTTTTGGCCCACAGACGTGCCTGCCCCATAGATCTGCAAGTCAGACCAGCACGTGCGATCTTCCCCACCAATCCTACTGACCCATGACTTCCCTTTTCTTCCTTAAGAGTCTATTGATTTCTATTTCTATCTCTTTGGGAGCTTTTTCCCCAACAAGACTGTTTCTCAAGCTTCTCGATGGGCCACATCTTATACTTCATCCCACCAACCAGTACCAACGCCAGAATTATTCATACTAGGGCCTTCATGTTTTGCTGAGGATTATAATTGGAGAAAAGGACTAACGGTGTGAGAGAGAAGCAGAAACACAGATAAATGCACTGCTGCAAAGATTGGATGAAATACTCATTTTGAATAAGAAATCCTAACTTTCATCACATTCCCAAAGGAATTCAAATTACTCAAAGCCAGTGAAATTATGGTGCACGTCCCTACAATCATGGCTTACATGTTTGACTCCCTCACTGTCTGCCAGGGTAGGGAGATAATAAATACCTCCTTGGAAACTAAGACCCTGCCACATCAGTGTAACATAGCCATCTTGCAGAACATGAGCAGATTTAGCCTAAATCAAGGAAATCTGCAGCCCAGGAGTTCTTGGTGGATTCCATGGGAATAAAGTTCTTTTTTTTTAATGTTTATTTTATTTTTGAGAGAGAGAGAGAGAGAGAGGGAGAGAGAGAGAGAGAGAGAGAGAGAGAGAGAGAGAGAGAGAGCACATACAGGGGAGGAACACAGAAAGAGGGAGACACAGAATCCGAAGAAGGCTCCAGGCTCTGAGCTGTCAGCACAGAGCCTGACAAGGGTTTCGAACCCTCAAGCAATGAGATCATGACCTGAGCCGAAGTCGGGCACTTAACTGACTGAACCACCCAGGCACCTCACCAGGGAATAAAGTTCTATTAGGAAAGGTTTCATATTTGCAACTAATTAAAAAAATAAAAACCTTAAAATATGAAAGTAGGCAGAAAGGTTTGTCCTCACACAGGTTAACATCTGCCCTATTTTCTGTCAATACTTAACTGTCAAAGAAGAATCTAACATGAAAAATTCTTCCCACAAAATACAGTGTTCCATTTCTATCTGTCTTCCTAGAGCTTCGGAATTCCATTTTAAGGAAATAGCTATCTTCTTTGGAGTGATAAAATGTGGGGTATTCTGTATGCTGATGTGATGTCTTGCATCACCCCTTCCTTTATTTTTGTTTTTATCATCCAGTACACAGGAAAGAATGGAACACCAGGATGTGGGTCATGCTGAGAAGTGCCACTGGGAAAGGGGACTTTTGTCCTCTAGCATTTGCAGGACTGTTTCATGTATTGACACAGGGCAGCCCTGGTGCTCATCCGTCCAGGAGGCTTTGATAAATGGCTTCACGTAAATCTGCTGTTTCTCTTTAAAGGATTAAGTGAGTTTTTGTAATCTTCAGAAAGAAGAACTGTCCCCTGTGATGTGCCATTCAAACAGCCAGAGGCATTTAGAGTTTATAACAGCTGGAACCCAAAGACCCCTGTAAGGGGAAGTCCCAGTGCCACCATTTACACATTCTAATTCAAGCCAGAAGTTCCTGTGGTTTGCTGAAAAGTAGCTGAGAACTGCCCAACAACACTTAGAAACAATGCCCTGCAAGGGTCAGTTATTTTCATGAACTAACTACAGCTGAATTGCCATTTTTTTCTGCATTCTCCTAATATTTTTTCTACCATATTTTAGCCTTTCCTATAAACAGGTAGATTTTGTGGAGGAAACCTGTGTTTTTTAAAAAATGCTTATTTATTTTGAGAGAGAGACTGCACACAAATGAGGAGGGGCAGAAAGAAAGGGGGACAGAATCCCAAGCAGGGTCTGCACTGTCAGCACAGAATCCGACATGAGCCTCAATCCTACAAAACCCTGAGCCCATGACCTGAGCTGAAATCAAGTCAGATGCCCAACCGACCGACCGAGCCACCCAGGTGCCCCAAACCTGTATTTTTTTAATTCCAGGGGAACCATAATTGCTACATAAAGCCTCAGTGTCACAGTCTTTGTTAAAACTGATGTATGGTTTAATCAAATGTTTTACTTCTGTATTTCAATATTCTTTACCTTATATATTAATCATCAAAATTTGAAAACAGAAGAAAATACAATCTCCAGACCATCTCTTATCGTTACTCAAGTCTAACTTAGGCTATTTTTAACTTTCAATAATGAGTGTTCCCAGAGAAAATTGTATGTAACACATTTGTGAGGTGATGACAATGCATATGCTCCTCATACTGTGCTAACTGCTTCCCAGGCTTTATTGAATTTATCCTTCACAACAACCTTTTGAGTCAGGTGCTAATATTATTCCGATTTTATAGGAGACAATTAAGGCTTGGAAAGATTAATTGCTTTGACCAATGTGACAAAGCTAGGAAGATGAAACAGGGAATTGGACCCAGCTATTGGAGTCCCCGAGTCCATATCTATGTCACTACACATAATAGCCATACAATGTGCTACTACTGAACAAGGATGCCAATGTTCCTGGACAATGATTAAAACAGTAAACCTTGTTCTTGTACTCAGAAGCCCAAAACTGCTAATTAAGGAAGGGAATTTGATTCTCTGATTAAGTTACATCGTCAAGATTGAGTTTCCATTCCCCAAGGCATTTATTCCAAAGACCTAAATTCAAAGAATAGATGAAACTGTATAAGCCAGTGTTCCAGTTTTCATACATTTCATTTAATCTTCAAAATGACATTTGCAGGTGAATTTTGTTATCTCCATTTTTATAAAAGAGAAAAGAAAAAGACTCAGATAAGTTCTTCAACTTATCCAAGGACTCACAGATAATAGAGAGTAGTAAAGCTGGAATTCGAATCCAGATCATTCTAGCTCCAAAGGTCATTCTACTAGATAGAGCCAGTTTGGTCTTGGGTCAATCAGAGGCAACAAAAATCATCATAATCAGACTGATTTTTGTTCTAAAATTCACTCTCAGCTCCCAGTGTTGTAACAGCCTAAATGGCAGAGAAGGTGGGTAGATTCCAAGTTCTGATGATCAACTGGAAAGGACTGATTTGATTTATGGCCCAGAAAAAATTAGAAGCTTACAACTGAAGTGAGATAAAAAGTGACAAACTCTTTTTGTGTTCCTAGATGAAACTGCATGTTTTAAGCAATTATCTTATTTAACTGGCTATTTGAATTAGATAATATCAACACCAGGCTAAGACTAAGGCTTTTATGGAATAATATTTTCAGCAAATTATATTAAAGTTGTTCAAAATCCCAATGGTTAATAGGAAACTTCAAAGGTCATCTTTACCATCTTGAACATCTCACCATATTACACAAGTCAAACACGTAGGAGGCTTGCTTGATATTTCCTACCCCTTTGTCTGCATACTCAAATCCTAGTCCACATGAAACCCTGCGTTTAGAAACTTCACACTGAAAAGAGAGAAAATACCTTCTTAAAAGATATTTTAAGATATGATAGTTCCCCAAATTGACCACACATTTTGCACAAAGAAACTCTCAAAAAAAAAAATCCAAAACTTATATCCCATACAAAGTCTATTCTCTAATCACAATGCACTATCTTCAGAAATAAAAAAGGAAAAAACAGGTAAAATAGCTATCAGGACAGGTGAAAGCTCTATTTCCATAATGTTCTAGTTTAAGAAAAAAAATACAACAAAATTAAAATGAACAATTATGACAAAACTACATATTTGAGTCTACAGAACACAGCAAGATTTGTAATGCTAAGTATGAAGTAAGAGTGAAAATGAGTGAATTAAACATTTCACCTCAAGAAGCTAGCATGAAGAACAAAAAATACCTCAAGGAAAGCAGAAGAAAGAGATTAATAAAAAAAAATCACGGGACGCCTGGGTGGCTTAGTCGGTTAAGCAGCCGACTTCAGCTCAGGTCATGATCTCGCGCTCCGTGAGTTCGAGTCCTGCGTCGGGCTCTGTGCTGACAGCTCAGAGCCTGGAGCCTGTTTCAGATTCTGTGTCTCCCTCTCTCTGACCCTCCCCTGTTCATGCTCTCTCTCTGTCTCAAAAATAAATAAACGTTAAAAAAATTTTTTTTAAAAATCAGAAACGTATGAATTATAAATCAGAGAAAAAGAAGTAACAAATAAATTCAATAGCTGTGTTCTTAAAAATAAAATAATAAGCTAAATAACCACTGGCATAATTGATTTATAAAAGAGAGACAGGGATAGAGAAATCACAAATACACAAAAATAAACATAACAGGGGGAAAGTTCAGATAGGAATTAAACAATTACTAAAAAAACAAACTATAGCTAGCATAACTTACACTCTTTTGGCAGAACAGTCATTAATGAAATATGAATATTTTATTCATTCAAATGTATAATTATAACTGCAATTTAAAAACTCATCCTTTTTAGATACAATTCCTAATGAATCTAATCACTGAACTCATGAGGGACGAACATACAGATGCTTAATAATTACACATTTCGGAAGGAATAAGCAGAATGTTTCAGAAATCTATCCCTGAAAAAACATCAGGAGCTCATACAATTTTTATCAAGTATCTTGTGTTCTGCATCAAGTTCAAAATAGATCATTTCAAGAACTGTGAAGAGTCTGAGATTTTTTTAGCTCGTCAGATAACAAGTGAACCTGCTACAGTTCCATAACAGTGATAGAAGACACAGATGCCCAGATCACAGACAGAAGACCTGATTACTCATGACACATCAGACAGCATAAGCTTCATGCTTGCTGTGTTTCCTCTCCACCTCCAAGTCTCAAGGCAGCAATGTGGAAGAAATCAAGTAGGTACTGTTCACATAGTGGGCTTGGGTCACAACTGAGAAACTCTGAGCTTAGGCAAACCTGACTAACACTTGCCACAGAAAAAGACATTATCTTTATTGTCCCATGTGAAAAAAAACAAATCTGCCTTCTCCTCAACAGGAGATACTATCTCTATCTTTCAAGGCTGTTCACTATACAAACATCTTTGAAAACTTAGCCCATCATAAAAGCTATCGATGTTTCTGCTCACAAAGCATGTGGAAATGTGAGAGACCCACGGAGAATTATCTCCCAAGAGATAGCATGTATAAAAACAAAATATTAATTTCAACAAGATTAACTATATGTTCAGAAATTCATAAAATTCTTAAAGCCAGGCAATACTCTAAACCTAGAATGTCAACATTCCCAAATTATCAGGTATGGTTTTCACAGGTATATCAGTCAACTCTTTCTGAGTAATAAACTAGCCCAAAATTTAGTGGCTAAAAACAATGGTTTCTTATTTCTCATAAATCTGTGTGTTGGCTAGATGGTCCTTTGGGTTCTACCTGGTTCACTCACAGGCTGCACCTTCTGCAGAAACTGGAGGCCTGATTGAGCTGAAAAGTCCCAAGTGGCTTCACTCATATGTTCAGCAATTTGTACTTGCTGTTAATTAGGAAATCTCGATTTTCCTCCACCTGGCCACTTACCCTCTAAGAGGCAAGATCAGCTTCCTTCTATAAACTCTATGGCATCATTCTAAGAGGAAGAAAGTCCTCACCTAATGCCACTTCAGACACAATCCATTACTCAAAGCAAATCACGAAGCCATCCCAGATTGAAGGGGTAGGAAAACAGTTTGGTTCTCATAATAAAAGAGCTGCAAAGAATTGTGACCATGTGACAATTCTAATCTATCACAATATGACTGCTAGATGCTTGGGATTTACTGCCTGAAGTAATCATGCAAAACAATGCCCAGATGAACACTGAAGAACTGTAATACAATGAGGCTCTGGATGAACCAAGAAGGCTCACAGTAAAAATCACAAAATAAAAATATTAACTCCACAGAATATGAATCACAAAGAAAAGTCACCATAGCAAAAAGTTTGGCCATTCTGGTTAAGCAAAACTAAACTGTGTCCTCTACTGAAGAAGTTGTCAATCTTAATTAAGCAGAAAACTCATTTTTTGTGAAACCTCTCACTGGCACGGTGTTCCATATAACACTCTTTAGGAAAAGAGTGAATTTTAGAGTCCAACAAACCTGGTTTTGAATCTAAGCACTGCTACCAACAAGCTTTTGACTTGGAACAAGTTGCTTCACTTCTCTAAACTTGAGGTTCCTGAAACAAAACGTCAAGGTTCATTGTGAAGATTGAATGTAATAATGCTTGGTGGTGAGAGATATGTATTTGGGTAACCAATCTCAAGCCATCAAATACTACTGCTACTAAGAATCTCCATGTCTTCTAAATAATGGGTCTGTCATTCTGTTATAGGCATATATGGAGTATGCCCTAAAGTTGAAAGAAAAATGATAAAACCGTTTTTAAAAGGTGACTTATAGCTCACAATGATAGCTATAATCTTTTCTAACTTAATATTATCTATTGGAGTATAGTATTTGTGATTTAACAACAACAAGAAAACGTGGCAGGCAATGGAGAAAAAGAAAACTGGGTATGAATCTTCGAGGATAAAAGACAAGGAGAAAGGTGGAGACATGGGAAGGGACAGAAAACAAAAAAACATAAAGTGATTTTAGGAAAACAAATTTTTCCCAGCACTCTGGCAGAAGAGACAGCTTGATGCAATTGAGAGTCTGAAGTAGCCACTCCAAGGACCTTGGAAAGTCCTGGAAGCGGTAATCACAGTGGATCACAGCGCAAGCTTACAAAAGACTGGCATGGAGAGCAGTAAGGGACTATGACTCCCCCTGGACATGAGAAAAACGGCCTCCTGTCAAGCATCAAGATTAGAGAACTGCTGTTTGAAAGGACTAGCTGTAAACACTGCCCCATCTTGATAAAATTGTCTCCAGCACACCCCCTGGAGACAGCTGAAGTTAGCACATCAGTGAATTTTACACAACTGGAAAATAGCAAGGGCTGAAATATAAGGCTGTACATCAAAGTTTTATGTAGGTGAGAAGTGGACTTTCAAAGGTGGAAAGGATTCTCAATGCCTATTCTTATTGAAAATGTGATATGTAAGTTATGTGACATTAACTTGTTCAAAATACATTCATAGTAGGGATGTCTGAGTGGCTCAGTTGGGTAGGCATCCAACTCTTGATTTTGGCTCAGGTCATGGTCTTCCAGTGCGTGGATCGAGCCCCATACTGCGCTCAGCACTGACAGCATGCAGCCTACTTGGGATTCTTTCTTTCTACCTCTCTCTCAAATAAATAAACATTAAAAAATAACATTCATGATAAGAAAAACTACCAATCCCATACTATAAATCTTCCAATGCATTCTAGAGAGTGCCTTATTTGAAATGATCCATGCAGAAAAATTACCTGATGAATTTACTTTTTTAAATGCACTGGTTTAGGAATTAAGTGAAATATTTGGATATAAAATAAAAAACAGCTCAGAAAATATCATTGTTAAACTTTGGTGAATTTTTATTCTTTAAATCATTTATTCAATTCCTTTATATCCATTTGAATAAAGAGTTATATTTGTGTCACTCTTACTTAAATATATTCTGGAAATAACTTCTAAAAGTTTCTCCAATCATCATTTTCTTCATTTTAGAAATCCTTCCAGTAACACATTAGAGAACAACTCAAATGAAAAAGTTAGCTCAGCAGCAAGTTCTGTATTTGTAAGAACACACAATATAATTTTCATTAAATGCTTATTATTATAGCAATAAATAGTATAACATGTTTGATGATGGAATCTAAGTATTTTTGTTATAATTAATTCATGGTTAGAAATATGGGGCACATGGGTGGCTCAAGGTTGGTTAAGCGTCCAACTCTTTTTTTTTTTTGACATTTATTTATTATTGAGAGACAGAGAGAGACAGCATGATCATGGGAGGGGCAGAGAGAGGGGGAGACACAGAATCCTAAGCAGGCTCCAGGCTCCAAGCTGTCAGCACAGAGCCCAACGCGGGGCTCAAACTCACAAACGGGGAGATCATGACCCTGTCAGATGCTTTACTGACTGAGCCACCCAGGCATCCCTTAAGCATCTGACTCTTGATCTCAGCTCAGGTTTTGATCTCAGGTTCGTGAGCTCAAGCTCCGTGTTGGGCTCCATGCTAAACATGGAGCCTACTTAAAAAAAAGGAAAGAGAAAGAAAGAAAGAAAGAAAGAAAGAAAGAAAGAAAGAAAGAAAGAAAGAAAGAAAGAAGAAAGAGGAAGAAAGAAAGAAAGAGGAAGAAAGAAAGAAAGAAAGAAAGAAAGAAAGAAAGAAAGAAAGAAAGAAAGAAAGAAAAAGAAATGTCCTCAATTAGTGATCAGATAATTCAAAAACTAATGCAGAAGTGAGAAATTCTGAGGAATAGTGACTGACCAATCACTGGGACAATTCATCTTCAAGTATTATGTTCTTGACACACCACCATCAGCAGAATATGAACATCAGTCCTATTTATGGCCAGAGAGTTGTAAGAAAGTGCTGGGTGTAGGGATACCACCTGTGTAAATGCTCACTGTCTCACCTTGACGATGAAATCTTAGGCCTCATTAGAAAACAGTGTAACTACCAGAAATGACCAGGCACAGCTCATAGCTAAGCTTCAAAGTACTCATTACTTGGAGAATTTTATAATAGCATGTTGGAACTAAACAAGATGATAATGCAGCCCATGCCTTTGATTATAATAATGAAGAATGCAGCAAATAAGAAGAAAATGATATAATAAGTTAAATATCATGAAATGCATTTCTTAAAGCTCATGCAATATGCCATGACTCCTACAGAGGGACAAAGTAGACAGCTTTAAATATTGGCAGTTTTAGTAAGTTTCAATCATATTCCTGAACCTTGGGTATTAACCTATTTGATACCTAAAATAAGCCTCATTCTAGAATTATCTTAAACATATCCACAATTTCCATCTCCAATTCCTTATCCTCCAAACTCTCTACAACTTCAGCTCCTCAACATCAGGTAAGGAAAAGTTAACTGATCATCCAGAAGAGAGATGGGCCCTTCATCAGGGAGGGGTGCCCAGCATTATTAAGAGGTAGCCATGAAATTTTGCCACAAAGCCATCCACAGTAACACCACTAGAGTTTTCCAAAATCCATTTAGTTGGCTGTTGCTCAATATCACATAATCTGCATTTAGAAAATTCCCTCTGGCTATATCATCCCTCCTCCTGTCTTTACAATTCCAGACAAAGTAACTTCAGCACGTTCTATAACCATTTCCACCTTTAAATTTTTGTCTGGCAGGCTTTTTAATCCCAGAAGTCTGTTGAAAATAAAGCAAAGAATATGGAAAAAGCAGAATGGATATGTATCATTAATGGAAAAGAGTCCTTAAATATCACATGAAACTATATGACACCTTTCGAAGTGTTGAAAAAGTTGCTAAAATTCCAAGCCTAGAAATAATATTCTCTCTACTTTAGTTCTATCATATTACCCCTTACTCAAATTGATTCAGTCAATAATTGTGTACTGGTCAAGCAAAGACTGAGTGTAGCAAGACTGAGTGTAGCAGATATAAAGATGAAGTCTCTATAAAACTTACTGTACAGTTTATAGGACATATACATTATTAAATATAATTCAAAGAAGAAAATAAGTTCCAAAGTCCACAGGACACAGAGGGCATTATGCTGGGTACCTGGTGGGGGTGGGGTGGGGTAGAGAAGGACAAAAGAAACATGAGATATAGTACTAAGCCGTCTAAGACATGACAATCTAATTAAGGATGTGAAATGTTTTAAGGGACAATATAATTAAAAATAAATGGTTAAACAAGAGCTATATGGTTATGTGCTTCCTTCTTCCCAACTCAACCTTGCCCTCAACCACTAAATCTATTCTGGAGCCACCTTTCTATGGTTAACAAACTGCCTCTCTCCTGCCCTTCTGCACTTGACATACTCAGGCTTCCCCTAAACTTGTGAACTAGAAGCTAAATTATTCCCTAAGCCCTTCAAAGCCAGGAGTGAGGTAGACATTGTCCTTGATTTGAATGTCATTTACAAACTGTACAGGAAGGTTTCAATACCTTCCCCACCCAATATCCATTTGAATTGAAATACATTGAGACTCCTGAGAGTCAGAAGTGGATATTAGATGTCCTGAAACTCAAGGGTCTGGTTGACACTGGGTATTACGTGCCGAAAAGTAAGGTGAAGAAAATCAGAGAGAACAGAGGCAGAACACAGAAAAATGAGAGGAATCTTTAATATATCCTTTGAAAGGATATATATCCTGAGAACCTACTTTGTTTCCAGCGTCTTGATATTAAATCTCCATACATCAAATTAGTTTAAACTGTTTTGTTGATTTTCTCAGAAGAGACACAAGAGAATATAGACCATTACCAGGGCACTTGGGTGTCTCTGCTGGTTAAGCATCCCACTCTTGAGACTCCTAATTTCAGCTCAGGTCATGATCTCACAGTTCGTGAGTTCAAGCCCTGAGTTGTCTCTGCACTGTTAGCATGGAGCCTACTTGAGATTCTCTCTCTCTCTCTCTCTCTCTCTCTCTCTCTCTCTCTCTGCCCTTCCTCTACTCACGTTCTCTTTCTCCCTCTCTCTCAAAAACAACATAAATAAACTTAAAAAATATATATAGACCATTACCTTACCACATGCATAAAAATCCTATTTATTTTGAACTTCCCTAGTAACTGCCTGTCCCCCACATTGATTTCTTCTAGAATCCTGATAACTCCAACTAATCCAAATACTTTGACATATCACCTTGACCTTACCCCAAATACTGCCACAATGTTAGGTAACTTCAGTATCATGTTGATAACTGTGATGGTAAATTTTATGTGTCAACTTGATTGGGCCAAGGGATGCACAGATAGCTGGTAAAACATTATTTCTGGGTGTGTCAATGAGGGTGTTTCCAGAAAAGATTAGCATTTGAATTGTTAGAATGAGTAAAGAAGGTTCATTCTCACCAATATGACAGGCACCATCCAATCCTTTGAGAACAGTGGAGAAAGGGCAAGCACTCACTCACTCTCTTTTTCTCAATCTCTCTCTCTCTTCTTGAATTGGGACATCCATCTTCTGCTCTCAGACACTGGAGTTCCTGATTCTCAGGCCTTTGGAATCTTGCATTAGCCCTCCCCCCCTGCCCCCCATCCCCCCACCCCCCACTCTCCTATTCCCCTCCCGTTCTTAGGTCTTTGGATTCAGACTGAATTATACTACCGGCTTTCCTGTTTATCCAGCTTGCAGACAAGATATTGTGAGACTTCTTTGCCTCCATAATTGTGTGAGCCAATTTTATTTCCAATAATAAATCTCTTCTTATCTTGGTTCTGTCTCTCTGGAGAGCCCTGACTTATACTAACCCATACTACAATCTAACTGCTTAAAATTATTTGTTCTCCTTCCTTCCCAACCACATCATGGCCACATCCCATCACTTCCATCACTGGAAATTGCTTTAATTTGATCCTTAACCTCTCTGAGCTATACTTCCAGAACCCATTCCCTTAATGATAAATCCAGAGAACACATTTCAGCTCATGTGTTACTTGACCTTGCTATGGTACTGGGTCATCATCAGCCACCCTACTTGCTTGACATACTTTTGTCCCTAGGCTTTTCTGACACTGTGACTTCTTGATCTTCCACCTTCTTCTTTCGATGATTTTTCTGAGTCAACTTTATGGCTTCTTTGTGTTCTACCCCTTTATGTGGATGCTCCCCAGGGTTCTGTCTTCTGTGCCTGGGAAGTGTCTGTGGAGAAAGGCTAAAATGAGGCTACCTCATCTAATTTATCTACTATCTTTATGACAATGACTCCCCAAGTTTGTAGCCCAAATCCATGTTTACAAGCTATTTCTTCCCTATGTCCTTACGTAGTTCATATTCTATATATACAAAGCCAAATTCATCTTACTCCCCAATCTGTTTTCTCTCATTCACTTACTCAAGTCAGAAGCATGGCATACTTCTTAAATCTTCCTTCTCCCTTGCCTGTCACTTCAACTCATCACTGACTCCCACTCTATCTCCTGAGTATCTCTGGACTGAAGTTCTTCATGCTTTCCATTCTCTCTGCCATCACTGTAGTTTGCAGGAAGCCAAACATTATATCAAGTAGAATATACTCAACAGGAGTATAATCCAACATGGGGCTTGAACTAAGGACCATGAGATCAAGAGTCCTGTGCTCTACCCACAACCACAGTCTTAAATAGAGGCATAAGCTATACTTCCATCATACACATGTTATAGAAGAAAGCTATTATACTCCCCTAAAATGATAGACTGCTTTGGGAAAACAGTGAAGCCATAATTCAAAAGCACTCAAGCTCTCTAAAACATTATGTTATCACTATTTCCTTAAAGACATAATGCAGGAGGGACAGGGGGTTCCAGCTCTGCAGATTGCAGAGCCCTAGGCAAATATGTGAACACAAAACCATGTGTGTTCAGGACTAACAAAATTTCTTCCTTTTTTCCATTTTAACTTCTAGGCATGACATGAAGAATGATTCTAAATATTTCTAAAATATCAATCAGGGGCACCTGGGTGGCTCAGTCGGTTAAGCAACCAACTCTATATTTCACTCAGGTCATGAATTCACGGTTCGTGAGTTCAAGGCCCTGCATCCAGCTCTCTGCTAACAGTGTGGAGCCTGCTTGGGATTCTCTCTCTCTCCCTCCCTCTGTTTCTCTCTCTCTCTCTCTCACTCTTGCTCTCACTCTCTCTCAGCCCCTACCCCACTCACATGTGCTCTTTCACTCTCAAAATAAATAAACTTAAAATATATACATCAATCATACTAGAAACCCAAAAGAATAAGCTTATGGAAGAAAATAAATTATTTGTACAAAATCCTCTGAATTGTTTTACAGAACAATTAAGATAACAAGACTTTTTCTTCATAGACCAGTCATGGCCACAAAGATTCAGTGTTGAATATGTATCATCACTATCATGTTTGATTATTATAACTGTAAGAAGGAAACAGGGCTTGCTGACAGAATATTCTAACATTAAATGAGAAAACAGACATATGGAGTATTTTGCCTTTAGAATTACTAGGTAGGTTGATGTACCTTTGTCCCATAACTAGATAGCCACTAGATAAATAATGACTCTCTCCTCCAGTATCAATTTAGTCCAATGAGTTCTGCACTGCCATTTACTGCAGTTTCGTGCATTAGGACTAACTGTGCTAGTATATATTCCAACAGTTCCACATGTCCTGTGAAGCAGAGTTTCTACCATAAGGCCTGGGGCAAGCACACACACAGTTCCAAAGAATACCTGCAAACTGCTTAACCATTGATTAGTTACGGCAAAGTGCACAGTTGCAGAGAACATATTGGTTCTACTATGTAGGCACCTGGGATTTAACAATAAATGCCAGGTATAACTTGATCTGGAAAAGATGAAGTGTGTGACTACTCTAAGATCTGATCTGACAGCTCAGCTCTATCTATCAACCTGTAGGATGCCTTCTAATGACCCCCCAAGAGCTAATTTATATTACCTGGCCCAAAATCAATTCACCTTTCATGAATTTCCTCAATGGAAAGCAATGACTTTAGCAAATAATTCAAGCTGTTGCTTCTTTTCTTATACAAATCTTTACTCTGTGTATGGCTTAAATAGTTCCTTGGTTCCAGATTTCTGTAAACTTGACTGGATAGCACACATACAAAGACAGAGTCCTACTCAGTCAAATTAAATTAATGTTGTAAGGACATTGCAAAGCTTGCCTGTGTCTGGGTGCCTAGAGCTCTCAATTTTCTTTTTAAATAAATATTTTTGGATAGGAATATTGATTCCAGAAACCACATCTAATTGATATCAGTGTGTCCACAGCTTAGGCCTGCCATCGTATCACATTAGGTTATATGCCTTCCTCAAAAAACCACCTTGTCAAATGTGTTTCAAAAATGCCTGACATATGACACTGGCAAATTCTAGGTGTTACATGACATTCTATGTCTGAGTAATAGGACATATTTCACAACATGTCTCTTACTCATTTTTAAGTCAGTTTTATTGAATGACGGTAGAAAAGAGAATATGTTTTAGATATTTTTCTTTCCTTAAAACTATCACATGGGGCGCCTGGGTGGCGCAGTCGGTTAAGCGTCTGACTTCAGCCAGGTCACGATCTCGCGGTCCGTGAGTTCGAGCCCCGCGTCGGGCTCTGGGCTGATGGCTCGGAGCCTGGAGCCTGTTTCTGATTCTGTGTCTCCCTCTCTCTCTGCCCCTCCCCCGTTCATGCTCTGTCTCTCTCTGTCCCCAAAATAAAATAAAACGTTGAAAAAAAAAATAAATCTCTTTTAAAAAAAAAAATAAATAAAATAAAATAAAATAAAATAAAATAAAACTATCACAGAAGCTTCTCTCAGAGCCAACAATGGCAAGTGTCACTAAGAACCAATGTCAAAAAGTAACGAGCATGTAACAGTTGATCAGTTCTAATGTTCTACTCAGGAGCCGGCAAGTCACAAAAATGTTCATTTTAACATATGTCCACCTCAAAAACCACTCACTTCAAACATCTTACCTCTCTTTATTTCATTCAGCTTGAAAGCAAAATTGGCACAGTCTTATTCACCACTGGAGATTAACTTCTAATAGAGTCGTTAGAGTACATATACTCATATGAATTGTTTGCCATTTTTTCAGAAAAGGAGAAGTGCAGATTAAAAGAGAAATTGGCCCAGATCTTCCAAATGCTTAGAATGAGCCTGAAAATTACATTCCTGAAAGCCTTTTTCAATTTAAGTAAAAATAATGAAACAAGCATTTACACAGAAAATAGCAGCACAAAGAACCATTAGCAAAAGCAGCACGAGCATTGAGGGAATAAATCAGACCAAGTTGATAGCTTTTCAGTGAAGTTATAACATTGATGAATAAAGAAACAAAGAAGATATCTTTTATGTTGTGGATATATTTAAGAATATTGATTCTCTATTACTCAAGAGTTCTAACCATATAACCAAAAAATAATGATAAGCAATTCAGTGTTTTGACCAACGAGGTAGCTACTTTAGTCAATGTAACCCTTCTGAAGTTTTAACAAAGAAGAATCAGTGCTAGTAAGTTCTTAATTCAGTTAAACATTGCTCTCTGATCTGGAAGTGACAGCATACCACATACTGAAATTTTTCTAATCACGTATCTAGGAAACCTGTCTAAAAGTCCCAAAAACAGAATATATCAATGCATCCATTTGATTTTAAGATACTAATATAATTGAACAAAAGAACATTAGCCTAGAAAAATATAAATTACTCTTGGAAGACAAGTTTAGACTGAGAAAAAAATATTTTCTACAATAATAAGAATGAGAAAATCTAGAAAATATTAATACTACAGTCTTGGGAAAAAGCAATAAACTATTTATTTATGGTAAATAAAATTATTGAAAATAAATTACTTTAGAAAAAGCATTTGGCAAATGGTGAAAAGCTGAAAACTTTTCCTCTAAGATCAGAACAAGACAAGGATGTCCTCTCTCACCACTTTTATTCAACATAGTACTGGAAATCCTAGCCAGAGCAATTAGGCAAGAAAAATAAATTGGAAAGGAAGAAGTGAAACTATCACTATAACACTGTACAATACAACGATACAAAATCATATACAAAAATCTATTGCTATTCTGTACACTAATAATGAACAATCAGAAAAAGAAATTTTTAATTTTTTTAATGTTTATTTATTTTTGAATGGGGGGGTGGGGGTGGTGGGAGGGAAGGGACAGAAAGAAAGAGAAACACAGAATCTGAAGCAGACTCCAGGCTCTAAGTTGTTAGCACAGAGCCCGATGCAGGGCTCTAACTCACAAACCATGATATCATGACCTGAGCTGAAGTCGGACACTTAACTGACCGAGCCATCCAGGTGCTCCAGAAAAGAAAATTTTAAAAAAACAATTCCATTTAAAATTGCATCAAAAAGAATAAAATACGAAGAAATAAATTTGACCAAAGAGGTGAAAGACTATAAAGACTATAAGGTAAAAACTATAAGACACTGATGAAAGAAACTGAAGGGAACACAAATAAATGGAAAACTAGTCCATGCTCAAGGATTAGAAGAATTAATATTGTTAAAATGTCCATACTACCCAAAGCAATCTATAGATTCAACACAATCTCTATCAAAATTCCAATGGCGTTTTTCATGGAAATGGAATAAAAAAAAACCTTAAGTTTGTATGTAATCACAGAAGACCCCAAGCAATATTAAGAGAATAGACAAAACTGTAGCATTGTGGTCCTTGCTTTCAAACTATATTACAAAACTATACTAATCAAAATAGCACATATTAGAATAAAATATCCCTAGGATATGCAAATCAAATGGAGCTACATGTCTTATATATAATAAAAACAAATATATCTCTATAGGATGATCACACAATGATTTTACATTGGAAACAATAGAATTAGCAAAGCTATAAGAATGTAAAAAAACTATTTGAAACTCTGCTACTGGTTTATATTTGAGTATGTTTTTCTATTTGTTCTTCTCTAATGATGTTGGTAATAAGCTTTTCAAACCATCTTACCAATATTTAAAGTACTACATTCAAATTGCTTTGACTTTAATTATGTTTGTATTATGATATGCTAGTTGGCACATAATGAGAGGAAAACCACTTAATACCCATGTAGACCAAGAACGTTTTTCCATTACCAAACTTAAAATGATAAAACAATCATAGGAAGTGTGTTGTTGTCACTGTTGTTTGTTTGTTTATTTGTTTGTTTGTTTGTTGAGAGAGAGAGCAAGTGGGGGATGGGGGAGAGAGAGAGAGAGAGACAGAGAGAGAATCCTAAACAGGATCCATGCTCAGCATGGGACCCAATGTGGGGCTCGATCCCACAACCCTGGAATCATGGTGGAGCCAAAATCAAGAGTTGGATGCTTAACCAACTGAGCCACCCAGGTGCCCCAAGAAGTTCTTTTTAAAAAAGTAATCAGCCAAGCATTATTCTAATATCTACAGGACTAGGGATTTTAATATCTACAGGACTAAATCTACATGACTGAGGGGTTTTGTTTTTTTATTTTTTCTCTTACTAGATTTGTATTGTTAGAATGGTTCTCAAATGATTGATGGAAGTCTACTCCATAAAGGGCCATGTCAAAGTCAGTTTCCTAGGATCAACAGAGCCACTCCTGTGCATAAGCTATAGTAATTTAGAATTAAGTATTTGGGGGTGCCTGAGTGGCTCAATTGGTTAAGTACCTCCTCTTGGTTTCAGCTCAGGTTATGATCTCATGGTTTGTGGGTTCGAGCCCTGTGTCCTGCTTCACACTGACAGTGTGCAGTGTGCATAGAATTCTCCCTCCCTCCTTCCCTTTCTCTCTTTCTCACCTGTTTGCACATGTGAACCATCTCTCTCTCAAAATAAATAAATTAAAAACTTAAAAAAATATAGAATTAAGTATTTGGAATAAATACTTTTCTGTTGTTGGTTTTCACTGATGTTTTATCAAAGCCTACACTGTTTTTTCTTCCCATTTAGTCTAATAAGGATATTTGTAGAGATAAGTTGAAACATATGGGTAGAATCTTTTGCTCCTCCAAAACAGCTCAAAAAAACAAAAATTAGTGTCATCAAAATCGATAGGCTAAAATAGTATTTTATTCTTTAAGTTAAAAGAAAGAAAAAAAAGGCCAAGTTCACTAGTAGAGATTTGATGATAAATTCAGTGGAATATTATTCAACATAAATCAGTAGAAAGCTTTGAGGACAAGTTAACTGTTTTTTCATTTCTGTTGCTGATTGGCATAAAATGGGCAATCCATAAATATTGGGTAAGGAAAGGAAAGGAAAGGAAAGGAAAGGAAAGGAAAGGAAAAACAGTCATGGGGAAGAAAGGAAAAAAAGAGTGGGAAAGGAGAAGGAGAGGGAGAGAGATAGAAACCACACAAAAGGCTTTAAATCTATGATTAGCTCAGTGTCTTAGGTTCTCCAGAAAGCAGACACTGAGTCAAGGATTGAGTGCTTCTAGTTTATTTGGGAGGAGCTAAAATACCCACATTGGATGGAGGGGTGGTACAGGAAGGTAGAAAAAGCAAACAATAAAAGATGTATTATTTATTTTCAAGTTTTATTTTATTTATATTTGAGAGAGACAGAGAGAACATATGCATGTGGGAATGGGGGAGGAGCTGAGAGAGAGAGAGAGAGAGAGAGAGAGAGAGAGAGAGAGAATCCCAATCAGGCTCAGTGCTGTCAGTGCATAGCCCAGTGTGGGGCTTGAGTTCACGAACCGTGAGATCATGAGCTGAGCTGAAACCCAAAGTTGGATGCTCAATGGACTGAGTCACCCAGGTGCCTCAGTTCTTATTAATTCTTTATACAAGCCACATGAATATGTTGTTGTTGTCAAAGCTGGATCTTCTGCTAACTTGAAAGCACTGTATTAAATGTCACATAAATTCAAAATAATTACATATGTATATAGGTTCACTATTTTCATTGTTGACTATTTGCAATCATTTCAAACTCCAGTCAGCAAAATTACCTTCAGGTGAAGTTTAACTTATGATTCATTAAGCATTCAGTAAATGCCTTTATGAGCAAAGCACGGGACTATACTTTGTGACACTAAGAAGGAATCAGTGATTCCTGTCCAGAAATTTATGACCTATAAAGGAGATACGATGGGTGTGTAGAAAAACTAAGATTGCTAAGTGCCATCACAGAAAATAAGCTATGGAAAGTCAGAGAGGGGATAGTTCATTTTGTGTGAGGGAAGACAAGACTTCATGGATCAGGTGGCATTTGAACAAAGCTTTAAAGCACTTCCAGGATTTAGATGTGTGGAGGGGATAACAGCATCCCATGCATACCAAACAGCACAAAAACATGGTGGCAAAATCACGTGAATGATTTACAGATATGAACATGGAGTTCAAACGTGGCCGGGGCACAGAATGTATACAAGGGAAAGAAAATGAGAGTCAGAAACAGGTTTGTTAAAGGTAAGGAAAGTGCTAGCACAGCACTAAAAGGGTAGCTATTAGCCACATGTGACACCGAGCCCTTGAAATGTAGCTAGAAACTCACTTCAAAGACTTAATAGAAAAAAGAATATAAAATATTAATAATTTTTATATTGACCATATGTTGGAATAATACTTTACAATATTGGGTTAAAGTATATTTATTTTCATTTTGTTAACGTGACTATGATAATTTTATATTACACGTGTGGTGCAACTTGTCTTCTATTCTAGAACAATAGCTAGAATGTTTGTGCTTTTTCTATAAAATGTTGGGGGCCTTAGGGTAAAGAGTGAATGACTGAGTGACATAATTATCTGCTTTAAGACGATTAATCTTGATAAAGGGGCAAGAGTACAGCAGAAAAAAGATAGAAAAACATACAAGAGGTAACGAGGCTGGTGTCAGTGGGTGTGCCGAAAAGGAGACAGATGTAGGTGATGTTGGGAAGGTGGAATTGGCAGTATTTGGCATTAAGTCAGAAGTCATGTGTAGGAAAGGGTAGACGTCAGCACGATGCCAAGTTAGTGGAAGAAGTGACTGAAGTAAGTGCAATGATGTTTAACAAAACAGCCAGAGGAAATTGGTTAAAAGAAAGGTGGGTTCAGCTTGGGGCATAATGAGTTTTAGGCCCATAGGACATACAGGTAGAGTAGATGAGTAGACAGAAATGTGTGAGAACTGATGCTCCTACAATTTGGGAGATTTTCAAAGACAATAAAGAGAAAAAAACACACACACTAACAGATTTTCTTAAATTGCAATTTTTACTCGAGAAGCAAAGTCCTCTGTTCCTCTTAGATCAGGCATAAAGACCACAGCTTCATGTGTTATCAAAGACACTATAACAAATTGTCAAATATCATCAGATAACGGTGTCTTTAATAGGAAGTTCAAGCTATGGAAAAGCAGAAAATAAGAGAAAACTCCATTTAGCTCTTATTTATTGTGCTCCACTAAGGGTCAGGTAAAGTACAGCATGCTGGAGAAGTGGACGTGAGTGAGGCATCACTGTCCCGAGAGCATTCATAATCACATAGTTTTTTCCTCAGGTAAAGTGAAAATGTTAGGAAATGATAAAGCTGCTACCAAAATTTGTCAAACCTTTAAGCTGTAAAGATTACAACATCTAACAGAAACAAAACCTGAGGCACAATGGGGCTGTTTCAAGAATGGTAGTGTTTTCTTTTCATTTTGTGACTGGTTTTGGTACAATACTAGCTTAAACACTTTTTTAGCATTCTGTATCTTTAAGCCTATTTTTTTATGTTGATATTCAGGAATTATTTCTTTCCAGGGGAGACAAAGCCTGTTTTGTGCTCTATGTGAAGTCATGTCTCTAATTTTAAAATATCATTTCCATGATCAAAGATACCCACATCAGCCACCTTACAATTAAGAAGACTACATCTTGCAAACTAGAAAAAAAACCATATCCATTCTAGTGAGGCAACTAACACCACCACATCCAATTCTCAAAGCATTAGCTGGAATTGTATCGTGGTCCAGATGTGACCGTATGGGGCCTGGCTGACTGTATGGTGGCTCTCTAACAACCATAAACAACATTCCGATGTTTGGGGACAGGGGATACAAGGACACTGAAGCCTTGAAGAATCATCGTATTCTCATGAAATTCTGATCTCTGGGGGGAAGGGAATAAAGAATGCAAACATTTTTCAAACAGAGAGATAGCAGAGAATGGCCACAGTTTAAGAAACTGAATAGCTATAAACAGAAACTATAATCATGCCTGACAGAGTGTGTTACGTTTTGCACACTGACTGAGGGTGAGCCCACAGTTTTCCCAGATCCATATTGGTGGTTCTGGCAGAACGCAATGTAAAATTCCTTAAGAACAGAAGATACAAGTCTAAAGAAAAAAGTCCATGTGTGGCAATTTCTTACTAGTGACAAATTATATACTCACTTGAACTCATTACCCTTCCAAAAACAGAATAGAAAAGATAGATGCAGGCCCAAGGTCATGCTTTATGAGAATCCTGATGATATGTTCTAGGATATAGTCATGGGATTGGGGAGAGAGCTGATGGCAAGTGTTTATGCTTATAATTAACCCTAAAAGAAGAAAATATGATTGAATGATCATTCTAATAACATAAGAATAAATGATGATATGGTGACAGATCAGACAAAGGAGTTCTTTCTCAGAAGAAAGATATTACTGCAATTTTCATTTTAATTTGAGTTGAACTATTACTTGGTAAAACTCTATAGATCCTTCAAGAATATTAATTCAAATCTTCTAAGCTGTCAGCGAAATACACTATAACTTTTTTTTCTTCTTCATTACTTCAGAAGTCCTGATGGTAGAATGAAGATATAGCCCCCGTTATAGAAAATGGCATTTTACGTGACCCTTATGATGATTTTGGAAAACCAAGGCATTGATCTTATCCTCATTCCACATTTAAATTATGGCATAGTCAGTGCTCCTTTCTCATTGTAACATTTGTTTAGGTTTAATTACTGAACAATCAGAAAGCCATCTTGTTATATCAAATGCAAGATGTCAATTTAAAAAGAAATAAAATGTCTATATGCCATGCTCCCTAAATACCAGCTAGGAGAAAGTCACCCTAGAACAAAGAGAATTTTAAAATTTTGATATTAAAATATCTTTTATATGGAGGGAGATTGCTAACCTTTAGTGATCTCTTATTAAATTGCAAGCACTGGATGAAGTGCTGTACATAGATTCTGTCATTTAATTCTCATTCTACCTTATGAGATCCCAAAACAGGAATGCCAGGGATTGACATTACTAGAGATGTGGAGACCCAAGCAAGGTCGACCCCCTCTCCCACAGTGCACCACCTTCCCACCCCACCAATGCATGTTCCCCACCCCCACCCAGGTTGCTGTTCCTCTACCTTCTGAGGTTGGCTTGATTGGCTGCTACATAGCACAGACTATTGCCCTGACCTCCCTCTATAGAGGGAACACAGGTTAAAGGGGCAATAGTAAACATATGTCTTGGAGACTCTCATGGGAAAGTACTGATCCCATATTTATTAGACTAAAGTAAAAAACAACATTCGTAGGATTTTTCTTTGCCATGCTAATAGTTTCCTCTATCAAAAAGAAGCAGGAATGGAAAGAATGTAGCAAGGATGTTTTACAAAGATAGTGAGGGAATCCAATGCTTCAGTTATTTGCAAAGTCAGTGCAGGCAAGGAAGAATATAGAGTTCCTGAGGAAAGCTGAATTAGAAATTTTGGTTATGAGTAACACAGATCAAGCTGAAATAGTTTAAGCAAAAACAGGAGTGAGACGATACTGAAGATTCATAGGAAATACAAGAACAAGTTGAGAACACTGAGCTTGGAAAGCTCAGAATGAGAAAAGTTCTGATTATTAGAGTTCCTTAAAAATTCTGCTAGTGATAGCCAATAATCACATGAAAATATGCTCAAACACCATTAATTATTAAGGAAATGGAAATCAAACCCACAGAGAGATACAACTTCACATCCATTAGGACAATGGCTACTATAAAGGAAGGAAGGAAGAGAGAAAGAAAATAAGTATTGGTGAGGATATAAAGAAATGGGAACGTTGTACATTGCTGGTGGGAATATAAAATGGTGTAGCTGCTGTGGAAAACAGTATGTCAGTTTCTCAAAAAATCAGAGAAAATTACTGTAAGATCTAGCGATTCCACTTCTGGAATTGGAATATAGATGCAAAATAATTGAAAGCAGGGATGCTCATGTTCATAGCAATAGCCAAAAGGTGGAAACACCCCAAATGTTCATGGATAGATGAACAAAATATGATATACACATGTAATGGAATATGATTCAGACTTAAAAAGGAATAAAATGCTGACACATGCTACAACATGGATGAGCCTTGAAGACTTTGTGCTAAGTGAAATAAGCCAATCACAGAAAGACAAATATTGCATGACTACACTTATGTGTGGTATCTAGAGTAGTCAACTTCATAGAAACAGAAAGTGAACAGTGGTTGCCAGGAGCTGGAGAGTGGAGGAGTGGAAGATTTTGTTTAATGGATGCAGAGTTTCATTTGAGGAAGATGAAAAAGCTGGGGAGATGGATAGTGGTAATGGTTGCACAAGAAATAGAAACATAGATAGGAAATGGACAGAGACAGTACTCAAAGAAGGAGGGAGCCCCAAAGTGTCCAATATAAAAGGCAACTTTTAGCAGATAAGCAGACAACTGGTATTTTTCACACTTCTACATGATATCATTTATTCTGACTACCTTGACTAAATATTTGTAGATCAATTCACATTTCAGTGCCACTTAATTGCTGAAATTATTTGAACTATCTCCATGAATCTTTCACATCCTTGGATACTTGGAGTGATACCTTGAAAAAATTATTTCGTCATCTTTACCAATGTGCATATTGAACTAATAGAAAAGAATTGGGTGTTACACACACGAGTATTTTTCTAACTTTTTTATTTTTATTTTTCAAAAATATCAAGCCAAAGGGATACATTACTTAGTGCTTTTAGGTAACTAGCAAAACACAACCAGAATACTTTCTAAAGAATGAATATATAGTTGTCCTATATTTTTTCCAGGGAAACCAGGTAGATGGTCTCTTATCTACATAAGTAGCCATCAGAATGGCAATGGTGGCCAGCTGAGAAAATAGACTTAGAAAATAAAGGGCAGAAATAAATGAATGAGTGAAAGGTGAAGCATCTGCTTTTGGATTAACAAAAAGAACAGTTAAAGTCTATCAACTGAGGTTTTGTGTTCAGCAAATACAAAGTATATAAATTAGTTATGAAAAGCTCATGTATGTATTTATTCCAGAGTATTCCATCCTGACCTTCTAATTGCCTCAGAAGGAAACACTTTATCAAATTAGGCAAGTCAATTAGGGGCCATTCGGCCATATCTTTATCATAGTTTCTGCAGTGTTATCCCTGGAGATAATTGTCAATTTAGCTAAGAGTAAGTGAAGCTACAAAGAGAAAAAGACTTGTAAAACATCCTCTAAAATTTGAAAGTAAAAAACAAAATGAGACAAAGTAGAGGAGAAGAAAAAAGAAACAAATGTTTAGGTATTTACATTTTGGCAGTCTTTATACAGGTAGTAGCTGATAGATGCTATTTGACCTATTCTGAATTTAATAATTTCCATTTGAAACTAATTGTGTTTGTTATTTCAACTACATCTTTCTGGGGAAGTAAAATTAAGAGAAATAAAATATAACCACTTATCATATTATTGTACAGAAATATTTTCTACAAAGTAATGCTTTTGTTAAAACGAGTAAAATGTTTAGTGGTGACAAAACTGAAGAATTTCCTCTTCTACACAAAAAGGGAGGAAATTTTATTTTAAAATTAAAATAGGTTAATTAAAATTAAAATTAAATTTTAAAAAAGATGAAAATTCAATGTAAATAAATGGTAAGCCACATTGTTTTACCTATGCTGACATTAAGCAACTAATACATAGTTTATTAATAGAGTGTTCTGTTACTTTACTCTCAATATTGTCCCCCCCAATCAAAGGTGATACAGTATAGGAGTTAAAACACCCAAACCTTATATCCACACTCTCTCGGTTTAGCCTCCATCTCTGACACTACCTATCACTTAATTTCGCACTGCCTCAGTGTCTTCATCTGGAAAATAAGGATGATGATGGTGGTGGTGGTGGTAGTGTGGTGATGATACCCCTACTTTACAAGTTTGTTGTGAAAACTAACATATATAAAGTGTTTATAATGGTGGCGGACACATAGAAAGTGATATAAAAGTATTCCCATTGTATGGGGTGCCTGGGTGGCTCAGTCAGTTGAGCATCTAACTTCAGCTCAGGTCATAATCTCACAGTTGGTGAGTTTGAGCCTCACATCGGCTTGCTGCTGTCAGCACGGAGCCTGCTTTGGATCTTATATCCTCCTCTCCCTCTGCCCCTCCCCTTCTCGTGCTCTCTCTCTCTCTCTCTAAAATAAACATCAAAAAGATTTTTTTCAGTATTCCCATTGTATCTTCTAGTCACTACAGATTTTAAAGTCTGCAAGAGAAAAAAAAAGGTACCTGATTTTATTACTTCAGGTTAATACCCATTTTTCATGTCATGTCACTTTATTTGGAAACACACATGCCCCTTGTTCTCCAACAGAGTCATATGAAACCAGAGGGTTCTCTCACTGGTGCTTCTAGTCACATTCAGCAGCTTCTTTAAATATTGTACAATTACATATGAATAAGTACATAAATATGTTAAAATGACATAACAATGTGAGTAAACCTAGAAAATTAAATAATTACATAAAGCAAATAAAGTCATTGCTGCCAAACTGAACCACTTATGTCAAAAAGAAGGGAAACTGCAGCAGAATTCTCATAAAATCACTTTATTCAAGACTAAAATCTTTTTTTAATGTACAGTGTGTTTAAAATATTAACATTCTGCTAATGAATCAGGAACTGACTATTCATATTTCCTGAGGTTTTTTTAATTTTTTTATTATTATTTTGGTCAATGTTTTCATCTATCCTAAATGTCAATGTCCTTGTAATTTTTAACATAGAAATCATCAGAACATAAAATGAAGAGTACTCAACAATACATTAGAGGAGAACAAACTTGTTCAAAAACAAGAAAAATAAGTGAGTTGAGCAATCCCTATCAAAATAACACCAACATTCTTCACAGAGTTAGAACAAACAATCCTAAAAATTAATTGTATGGAACCAGAAAAGACCCTGAACAGCCAAAGCAATCTTGAAAAAAAGAAAACCAAAGCTTGAGGCATCACAATCCAGGACTTTAAGCTGTATTACAAAGCTGTAATCATCAAGACTGGCAAAAAAAAAAAAAAAAAAAAAAAAAAAAAAAAAAACTGGCAAACAAACAAACAGCCACTTAGATCAATGGAATAGAATACAGAACCCAGAAATGGACCCACATCTGTATGGCCAACTCATCTTTGACAAAGCAGGAAAGAATATCCAATGGAATAAAGACAGTCTCTTCAGCAAATGGTGCTGGGAAAACTGGACAGCCACAAGCACAGAAATGAACCTAGGCCACTTTATTACACCATACACAAAAATAAACCCAAAATGGATGAAAGACCTAAACGTAACAGGAAGCCATCAAAATCATAGAGAAGAAAGCAAGCAAAAACCTCTTTGACCTCGGCTGCAACAACTTCTTACTCAACACGTCTCTGGAGGTAAGGGAAACTAAGCAAAAATGAACTATTAGAACTTCATCAAAATAAAAAGCTATGCACAGTTAAGGAAACAATCAGCAAAACTAAAAGGCAACTGATGGAATGGGAGAAGATATTTGCAAATGACATATCAGATAACGGGTTAGTATCCAAAATCTATAAAGAACTTACCAAACTCAACAGCCAAAAAAACCCAAATAACCCAGTGAAAAAATGGGCAAAAGACATGAATAGACACTTCTCCAAAGAATACAGCCAGATGGCCAAATGACACATGAAAAATGCTCAACGTCACTCATCCTCGGGGAAATACAAATGGAAACCACATTATGATACCACCTCACACCTGTCAGAATGGCTAACATTAACAACTCAGGCAGCAACAGATGTTGGCAAGGATGCAGAGAAAGAGGATCTCTTTTGCATTGCTGGTGGTAATGCAAACTGGTACAGCCACTCTGGAAAACAGTATAGTGATTCCTCAGAAAAATAAAAATAGAACTACCCTACAACCCAGCAATTGCACTACTAGGCATTTATCCAAGGGATACAGGTGTGCTGTTTTAAAGGGGCACATGCACCCCAATGTTTATAGCAGCACTATCAACAATAGCCAAAGTATGGAAATAGCCTAAATGTCCATTGACAGATGAATGCATAAAGAAGATGTGGTATATATATACAGTGGAGTATTACTCAGCAATTGAAAAGAATGAAATCTTGCCATTTACAACTACATGGATGGAACTAGAGGGTATTATGCTAAGTGAAATTAGTCAGAGAAAGACAAACATCATATGACTTCCCTCATATGGGGACTTTAAGATACAGAACACATGAACATAAGGGAAGGGAAACAAAAATAATATAAAAACAGGGAGGGGGACAAAACAGAAGAGACTCTTAAATATGGAGAACAAACAGAGGGTTACTGGAGGCGTTGTGGGAGGTGGGATGGGCCAAATGGATAAGGGTCATTAAGGAATCTACTCCTGAAAATCATTGTTGCACTATATGCTAACTAACTTGGATGTAAATTAAATAATAAATTAATTAAAAAAAGAAAAATAAGCAAGTTGTTAGGTAGAAAGAATCACACAATCATCCTTGGATGGTGAGTCTATTCATGACCATATTTCCATTGTCTAGAACTATGCCTGGCACACAGCAGGTATTTAATAAATAGTTGTCTGAGTTTTGAATGAATGGATGGATGAAAATTATCAAGGTTCTGTACGTTGTATAAAGTGTCAAAAGCCTGACACATGGTTCTCATCTGGGAGAGGAACAACATGCTAATGGGTATTTGAAAATACGGTGGGAAGTTGGCTTGTCACAATGACTGTGGGTGCCATTGGCAGGTAATAGGTAGAGTCCAGAGATTCTAACCTCTCTGCAATATGGAGAGAGATAGGAAAGACAATTACAGGACAGTCCAGCACAATAAAGAACTTTTCTATCCTAAATGCAAATAGCAGTCCATCAAGAATCTCTGGAGGCAGAATTACGGTGGAGGGATAAAAGAAACAAAGCAAACAAATCAGAACAAGAAAATCAGAAAAGCAGCGGCAGGACTTGAGTAGCTTTGGTAGTGATCAGTAGGTCTCTGCTGTGAGTAGGGAAGGAACTATTTAGAAAACTGAGCCAGGCTAAAAATGCCTAAAAATGTCTGAATCAGAGCTTCTGGGGTATATGTACAAGCTGCAGAAGAGACTGCAAGCACTTTTTATACTAAAAAAAATTACGGAATAATTATAAAGTAGGATGCAAAATTTCTTTAAATTAAGAGATTCAAAGAAATCTCTTATTTGTGGTAAGCACCTGGGGCATGTTCCCAAATCTCCATATAAACCACCCCCCCCCCACACACACACACACCCTTTACCTCCCACCCTCATACTGCCAGTGGGTGGTACTTTGGTTGAAACACTACCTCAGGTCTTGAGCTGTGAACAGTTCATCAGAGGTGAATAGCAGTACTAAGTTCGGAATAATGCGGGGGTAGTACCAGGGTAGGAGCAAGAAAAAAATAAGGCATCCAAAAGAAGGTGAAGATGTTTACAAGAGTCCATCAAAAACAAATTTCAAGGACAAAATACACAAAGTATGCAAAGTGGCAACATTAAGGCCTTAATTATTTCACTTATTATATTTTTACTGAACACTTCTATATGTATCAGGCATTGTGCTAGGCCCAAAGGATAGAGATGAACAAATGATATAACTTGACCCTCATGAACCTTAAAATCTATCGGAGAAGAAGACATTAAACAAGTGAACAATAATGGAAACTCACAGAACACTTAGAAGATAGCAAGGGGGTCTCTTTTAGATTGAAGTGTGAAAGTCTCTAATTTCCTTAGAAACAGAAAATGGCATTAAAAGTAACAACATTTCTTTCAGATGTTATATAAGAAATAGTAATAGACATTTTCCCTTTCCCAGACATTTTTAAAAATATCCTAAAAAGGGAGAAAAATGACCAAAAATAGCAATCTTCATCATCATAGTGATAGTGATTTTCTTCTGAGGAGCTTAAAGTACTTGTTAAACATCACTTTATAATGAAAAGAAAGCAAATGGACTATTGAATTACTAGCATTACTATCATTATTTGGATAATAGCATCTGTAGTGAATTTTAAAATAGTTGAGAAAATCAAACATCTAAGTAACATAAAAAGGTACAGGTGTTTCTCCTATTTTGACCTCTGAACGTCATTTTCTCTATAAAAATACCTGGGTGACTGAGTTCTGATATCTCATAATGTAAATTATACCAGCATGAGCTTAAGACACCATAACAATTTAGAAAATGAGTGGCTAAATAGGAAATGTCACACTAACCTATTAGTCTGGACACTCAATGCTCATGACTCACAAATGGAGCGGTTATTTCAGTATCGGCAGCTGTGACAAGTCCCAAACCAGTCCTCCAAGCAAATTAGATTCTTTGGGAATAAACACTTAAACAGCAGAGCAATTTTTATTAGTCAGTTCTTATCAGTCAGTGATTAGTCCATCACTATGGGTGTTGAAGTCATTTGGCGTATGGATGGCAACGATGTCATCTGTCTGAGCTGTTGGCACGTTATCACTAATACTTGTCAACTAGTAAGTATTTGATTCTTCAAACGCATAGCTTTAGTAAAACTTTCTGAAAGTGAGACAGACATAATCTTGATATCAGTATAACTGAGTGTGTTAAATATATGCTCCTCTAAAGAGGCAAAATAGCTTTTTGGAAAGTAGTTCTGCTAGACAGGGACTTTGGATTCAGATGGAATTACATGTCATTTCTGTCCCCATACTTAATAGCTGGGTGAATGTGGACAAGCTAACTTTTCAAACCCTCCATCTCCTTCACCACAAAGTTGTCATAATAACAGTTCCTACTTCATGGATTGCTGCAAGAAGTCAAGAAATAATCTATGAAAAATGCTCAGTTACATATAATCTGCCATAAACCTCATTATTTACACATTAAAATGCATTTAATAATATATTAGAAAGAACAGTGTCTAATATAACTTGGGATAGCAGTAGGTTTAACATAACCTCAAAGATCAGTATCATCAGAGTTGCAAGCCACTCTTACCAGAGCAGTGGTTTTTGAGGAGACTCTGAAGAATTCACTCAGGAGTTCTGAGGTGTTACTTAGGGTAGAGAAGGCATGAAATGGGGTGTTGTGGGCAGGGGTGGCTGGCTGGGTACATGAGAATTGGCAAGACAAAAACAGACTGACACAACCCTTTCCTCAGGTTCACCAGAGCCTCTCAATGTCATCTAACACTTTTGATTCCTCGCTTTCTTTTACACGCATATCCCAACCATCAGCTAATTGTCAGACCCGACCCTCAAAATAAATCTAAACTTTGACCAGGTCAGGCCACCTCTAACTCCACCACCCTAATCTATACCACCAATCATTTTCTGTTGTTCTCTCTTCAAATCCCAGCTCTCTTACAAATCTGCTCTCAACACCACAGCCATAGTGATCCTGTTGAAACCTGCATCTGATCTTGTCACTCTTGTACTCAAACCATTCCAATGCCTTCCCAAAATCATTTCCATGGATCTGCAGGATCACCCCTACCTCTCCAATATCATTCCCTACCTACCACACTCCTCCTTCACCTTCTCAGCAAGGCTGCTGTTCCTCCAACATATCAAACACAGTCCTTTCTCAGGACCTTTGTACTCATGATGCCACTGTCTAGACCACTCTTCTGAATGGCATCCACACAGACACTTCTTCCAGACGTCCTTTCAGATGACTTTACCAGGACTGCCTTCTCTGACCCTCCTCCATAAACTAACTTCCCCATCACTACCACTTTCTTTCCCTTCATCTGTGCCTATCACCATTCCCAGACACTTCTGTTATTCACTGTTTCTCATCTGATCCCGCCACTAAAATGTAAATTCCATATGAAAAGGGATTTCTTTTTTTATTTTGTTCATTTTTGTATCCCAGTACACAATAGGTGCTTAACTTTATAACTGATTAGCAGAGAGCAGAATAAAGCAGTATCCTGGTAGGCTCTTAGGAAGTGAGATGACAGTGGTGCATCTCACTCAGATTGGGACTCCAAGAAGAGAACCTGATCAGAGGTGTATTAGTTCTCTATTATTGTTTAGAAAATTACCCCAAAAGGCAGCAACTTAAAACAGCAAGCACAGAGTTACAGAGACATGTGAACAAATTAGCTAGGTGGTTCTGGCACAGGCTAGAACCTGTGCAATCTATCTATTGCAATCAAGCAATCATCTTAGGGGTCTACTGTGACTAAAGAATCCACTTCTGAGTTTGCTCATGTGGTTGTTATAGCAGGGCTTAGTTCCTCCTTAGTTGGCATCTGGAGGTTTCAGTTCCTTGTAACATAAGCCTCTCCATAGGACTACTCACAAGCTAACAGCTTGCTTGCACTCACTGCCCATCCCTTCAGTGAGACATCCACAAGAGAGAAAGTGTAAGCAAGAGAAAGCTTTCGAGATAGAAGCTGCAGAATTTTCTAACTTAATATCCAGAAGTGACATGCCATTACTTCTGCCATATGGTATTGGTTCATACAGATCAACCCTGGTACAATGTGAGAGAGGACCACACAACTGGGTATATACCAGGAAGTAGGGATCATTGGGGCCAGCTTGGAGGCTGGCCAGCACAGGGGACAAATTGTGAGTTCAGCAAAAGACAGGATAACTTTGAAAGGCTTTCAGATATTTAAGGGGAAATGTCAGAGAGACGGTAAGTTCTAGGAAATGAGGACAGGTCAAGGGAACCAACATAACATCCTAATTTAAGTGTGCTTCTATGGTAATGACAGCTTGTGATTCAAATTTATTATCCTGAAATGTCAAAAAAAAAAAAAAAACACAAAACAATGAGATTAAAGTTGATCTACTTTCATTTCATTTTGTACCACTAATCTTGTTATTTCTGATGTATGAACTTTGAAGTATATATATACTTATTAAAATTTAGGAAAATCTCCCACTCCACAACTAGTAACTATATAATTAAATGGTATTAATGTTAATTCTTTCTAGTAACAACACTTAATGGATTAAGAAATATCTGTAAAGAATAAAATTAGAGGGGCACCCACATGGCTCAGTTGGTTAAGTGCACAACTCCTGATTTCAGCTCAGGTCATGATTTCAGAGTTCGTGGGATGAAACCCCACGTTGGGTTCTGCACTGACAACTCAGAGCCTGCTTGGGATTCTCTCTCTTCCTCTCTCTCTGCCCCTCCCCTGCTCTCTCCCTTTCTCAACATAAATAAACTTTAAAAGTTATTATAAAAAGAGAATAAAATTAGAATACATAAAATCCATTTTACATTTATCCCGCATCATTGTGAAGTTTGAGATCACCAGGCAAAAACAAAAGCATTTCTCTACCTGACTCAAATCTTCTCGATTACCTTTTATTTCAGAGAAAAAAAGAACAATCCCTCCAACTGTGCCCTTGAAGCCACCTGGCCCCACCCTCTCTGAGAATGTGCTCAAGAATGATCTCCTCATTTCTCACTTCTCTAATTACATGTTCTCATAGGATTGTTCCCCCCAACTTATAAACATATTCACACCCTCTTCTTAAACAACCTTTCCTTACGTTTTCCATCACCAGCTACAATTTATCTGCTTTCATCCTTTCTCTGCCAAACTTTACAAAGAAAATATACTAGCAACTTCCTATGTTTTCCCTTCCATTTACTGAAATCCATTATCCATTCTTATCTGCCCTACTGAAACCTCTCTCCTAAGGCCTCGTGACCTCCTAGCCATCAAATCCATTGCTTTTTCTCACTTTAATCTTTCTCTGCAGCACTCAGTTGTGTCAAAAAACTTCTTGTATCAAATCCTTACTTCTAGGTTTTATTATAGGCTCTCCTGTTCCCATCTCCCATCTCTCTTCTCTGTCCGGGGCTACTCTGTCTCATGGCACCCAACTAAATATAGGTATCTCCCAAGGATTGATCCATTGATTTCTTCTCTTCTTTCATGTTTTGTCCCTTGCCAGTTTCACCCAGGCTCGTGATTTCAAATACCACCTGGATGCTGATGATTTCTCCTTATCTGTTTATAACTCTTATTTATCTCTCAAGCTCAGCCCCACATTTTTAAACTATAACCCCACATTTTTTACTGAACTCAATATATCTCCTCCATCATGGGACACCATCCTCTGGAAACCCTAGGCTGAAAACATTTGCAAACTGTTAGCACTTCACTTTTCTTTGACTGCCAACATGTAGTCAATATTCTTTCATCGTTCAAAACACCTGTAACATTCATTACTTCTTTATCCTCACCACCACTATCTTACTTTAGGCCTTTGTGATTTTTAATCTGCAACACTGGCAGAGTCTCCAAATTTCCCTCCTTTTTTTCCTTCCATGTTCTTTTATACACAGTGCCAGAACCTTCTAAAACATTTCTAGGAGGACTTACAAGACAAAGTCCAAACTCCTTATTTTGACTCCTTATATTACTCTCTCCATTAAGTGGTCTGGACTTAGGTGTCACACTCCTTACCAACCTCACAAAAATACTCCAGCCATCTTGATTCAGTTTCTGCTTTTGAATGAACTCAATAATTTAAGGCTCAATACCAATATCTGAAATGGCGAAAATAGTTGTTTGGCCTCTGATTAATCACATTTTTATCTGTTAAAGAAAGAAAACTATTCACAACACTTTTTATAGAAGCAAGGGAGGCTATCACAATAGGTACAGGACAACTACAATGGAGTTTTGCTGTTAAGGGAGAGATTTTGCACTCAATTCTGAACACAACAAGGAAAAGTGAGAATTAATAGCCAAGGAGCAGGGTGGGAGTCAGTTGATGCACAATTACTAAGAGGACACTTAAGGAGTAAAGGGGGATTCTAGCTAAAATAACTCAATAGGGTTCTTGGTGAAGACAGGCCAGGGTGAACAGACATCATCTAGGGGATGGTAGAAGATGAGGAACCCAGTCTGGAGGATGGAAAAAAATCAGATATTAAGTGTGGGGATTCTAGCTAAACTGACTTAGCAGGATTCTTTCTAAAACTGGATAATGAAGGGGCACCTAGGTGGCTCAGTCGGTTAAGCATCCGACTCTTGGTTTCCTCTCAGGTCATGATTTCACGGTTCATGAAACTGAACCCTGCATTGGGCTCCATTCTAACAGTGAGGAGGCTGCTTGGGATTCTCTGTCTCCCTCTCTTTCTGCCCTTCCCCCACTCACACTGTCTCTGTCTCTCTCAAAATAAATAAACTTTAAAAAAATATTTTTTTTTAATTTTTTTTAAACGTTTATTTATTTTTGAGACGATGAGAGACACAGCATGAACGGGGAAGGGGCAAAGAGAGAGGGAAACACAGAATCGGAAGCAGGCTCCAGGCTCTGAGCCATCAGCCCAGAGCCCAACGCGGGGCTCGAACTCATGGACGGCGAGATCGTGATCTGAGCCGAAGTCGGACGCTCAACCGACTGAGCCACCCAGGCGCCCCTAAAAAAAATATTTTAAAAAATAAATATAGGGCACCTGGGTGGCTCAGTCACTTAAGCGTCCAACTCTTGATTTCAGCTCAGATCATGATCTCGCAGTTCGTGGGTTCGAGCCCTACATCAGGTTCTGCATTCACAGTGTGGAGCCTGCTTGGGATTCTCTGTCTCCCTCTCTCTGACCCTCCCCTGCACCCTCTCTCTCTCTCTCAAAATAAATAAATAAGCACTTAAAAATAAAAAATAAAATAAAATAAAATAAAATAAAATAAAATAAAATAAGGGGCACTTGGGTGGCTCAGTAAGTTAAGCAGTTGACTTCAGCTCAGGTCATGATCTTGCTATTCATGAGTTTGAGCCCCACGTCAGGGTCTGCGCTGACAGTTCAGAGCCTGGAGCCTGCTTCAGATTCTTTGTCTTCCTCTCTCTGCCCCTCTCCTGTTCACTCTCTGTCTCTCAAAAATAAATAAACATTAAAAAATTAAAAATAAAAATAAAAATAAGTAAGTAAATACAACTGAATAATAAAGTCACAAACACTGAAGACCAAAAGTCAAGTTCCACTCCAAAGAAGACACACAGATGGCCAACAGACATGTGAAAACGTGCTTAACATCATCTACCATCGAGGAATATAACCATAATGAGATAGCATTGTCATATCTGTCAGAATGGCTAAAATCAAAAACACAGGAAACAACAAATTTTAGCAAGGATGTGGAAAAAAAGGAAACCTCATGCACTGTTTGTGGGAATGCAAACTGGTGCAGCCACTGTAGAAGACACTATGGAGGTCCCTCAAAAATTTAAAAATAGAAATACCCTAAGATCTAGTATTCACACTACTAAGTATTTACCCAAAGAATACAAAAGCACTAATTCAAAAGGATATATATGCATCCCGATGTTTATTGCAGCATTATTTACAATGGCCAAATTATGGAAGCAGCCCAAGTGTCCATGAATAGATAAATTAATAAAGAAGATGTGATACATACATATATATATACATATATATATATATATATATATATACACACAATGGAATATTATTCAGACATAAAAAAAGGATGAAATCTTGCCATTTGCAATAACATGGATGGAACTAGAAAGTACATGGTGGAGAGAAATAAATCAGTCAGAGAAAGACAAATATATTATTTCATTCATATGTGGAATTTAAGAAACAAAACAAAGGAAAAAAAGAAACAAACCAAAAAAGAGACTGTTAACTATACAGAACAAACAAATGGTTACCAGATGGGAGGTAGTTGGGGGATGGACAAAATAGGTGAAGGGGATTAAGAGTACAGTTATCTTGATGAGTACTGAGTAATATATGGAATTGCTGAATCACTATATTGTACAGCTATATCTAATATAACACTAACTACACTGGGATAAAAAATTTTTTAAAAATGAGGTCTTACATGAGAAGAATTCTCTTTGAACTGAGTAGAGTTTGGTTAAGGAATCTTTGTCAATCTCAGCTGAATTCAGTTCAAATACTAACAATCCAAACAAATGACCCCCAAGTCTCATTTTTCTGAAGAATAAGAAATGGCTTTTGGTGAAAGATTTCCATCAGCACATTTAATTACTCTTTATCTGCAAGAGGACTGGCTTTTCATCATTCAGTCAAATGCAAAGTTGTACTCTGTGGCTTTGTCTAGTTAGAATGGTAATAATCTAACCACATAGCCAATCTGAAACACATCATTTTCTTGGTTTTGTAATGAAAATAAAATGTTAAACAATATGTGGGAATGTGCCATTAGACATACTTTTGTGTTCACAAATACAATTACCTACTAACAAAATATTGTTCATTTGATCAGTAATACTTTATGACTTAATCTATGAATTTAGAAGCAAAGTCATTGATAATGAAAGTCATCAATAATTTCATGAGCTAGAAATTCATGAAATTATGTAAATTATAATTCTACAGAATATTGGCTAATACCATCCATGTCAATATCTGATACCATACTCAAATTTAAACACATTTTAAAGAATGTGAAGCTCCAGCAAATTAGACAAGAAAACCTACCACTCAAACCAAAGTATTCTCCTTTTCTGCCTGATAGTACACTAAAACCGAGAAAAGTTAGTAAACTGATTGATCCTTCCCACAGCCCATTTTCTCAGACTTCACATGTGAATTCTTTCAGGCGCTCCAAGGTACTTTCAGCTCCACCAGCCAAGTCTTGGTCCTCACATTCCTGTCTGTAGGCATGAGCCTAGTAGTAGTGGGTACAGAGCTGCTTTCTTAATATGGTCGGTTCCCAATATGACCCAGTTGGGCATAGAAGAAATGTGTTTTGCTTATATAACAGAAACAAACAAACAAACAAACAAACAAACAAAAGAAGTCTTCCTTTGACCACAATTTAGTAATTTTTTGCTACTTCCTAATATGTGTAAAACTTACACATCACATGTATCATGTTGACCTGAAAAGAAACATTTTACCAGAACATTCTTTGACAAGCACTGGTGGGTCATCCAGGAAAGGTGCGTAGACCCACCTGGGTCAGAAGACTCCGTGTGAATCCCAGTACTCCTGCCTTTCAGCTCAGTGACTCAGCATGTCACATATTCTCTTCAACCTTCAGTTTCCTCGGGAGTAAAACAGAGGTAACAATTCTCTTAGGTGATAGTTTTGATTGATGTGAGTAAAAAGTGAGATAATACACTGTGAAAACTAAAGCAATACAAAAAATAAGGCATGTTTTTTTATGAGCCCTCAGAAAATCTCTCCTTAGCAAAAACAGACTCCTCAGGTCACATTCACATCTCTCTAGAAAACTGATATTTCTCAGGTTGAAAGAAACCTAGCTCCATGTGTCTCTGTATGAAACTGAAAAGCAAGTGCATTTTGATTGACTAATGGCTGTATAACTTTGAAGAAACTGAGCTAAAATAGGATTTAGGTAATATTAAACTGAAACCGAGTGATATTAGAGGCAAGAAGTTCTGCTAGGTTTCAGCTTAAGAAGCTAAAAATATGAAATAAAAATATGTATTTCTTTCAAAATCCCTACAGAGGTTGCATTTATTGGTGTCAACCAGTCACATTCTAAAACCTATGGATCACTTGAGGACCAATGATAATCTTCCTGGAAAGGAAGAAGAAAACTTTAATTTCTTTCTCTCCAAATCATCTCTTCTCTCATATGGCAACATCTTTCCTCCTCTTATGGCCATCCAAGAATAGAAAGCTAATGGTATATTCCCTATGTTCCAATAATCAATATACTTCTCTCTACGTTCTTCTTACTCAAACCACATCTACTTATAGTGATGGTGGCTAAGTTTGCAGGCTAGAAAGACCTTGTTTATATTTGCATATCCATTACAAATACAAAGGAATAAATATATATATATAACAATTACATGATACATATCATAAAATTATATACCATATATATCATATATAATTATAATTATGTTATATAATTATTATATATCACATAATTATTATATATATCATATAAGACTAGTTGAAGTTAACCATTATCTAGTCACTGAATATTCTGAAAGCACTGGTTTACCAATAATGGCCAAAATCTTAACACTTAAAAGAAAGGACTCACTGGTGGACTATGATTACAGAAGACATTAGAAACAGGGATAGTATTAAGGCAAAAATGAAATGAAATTTTCCTTTCAGCCCTTCCACTTCCCTGACATCCTTCCCCCACAGCACTCTCATGCTATTCTTTTGTTGCCCAGATAATCATCACACCCACACACACACCCTACCAAGACCCTTCATGATCCTTGCTAAATGCCATAAAAATCTTTGTCCACCTCCTTTCAAACACAGCTCCTTTAGCACCACTTACCTGTCTTCTGATTAGCAATTCTCACACAAATATAAAACAGAGTTACCTCCATTATTATTGTGAATATTGACATTTAAATATATGGACATGCACACATATATAAATACTCAAATGACTTATATCTAAAATGCCAACTCTCTGGTTGTGGCTTTTATAGATTGTGATAGTCTAAGTGCAAAAGAGATATGTAATGATAAAAAGGTGATAATAGGTGGATAGATGATAGATAGGTAGATAGATAGATAGATCGATAATAGACAGACACAGACAGCTAGTCAGGCAAGCAGTCAGAAGTCAAGTGCATATATTCCTGTGCATGTTATATGTATACATGTTCCTATTTGGAGGAGGATACTCTTTAAATCACACTACTTAGGCAGCCTCCTTGTCTATTATATGTGAGTAAGGTCAGTCATGGTAAGAAACAACTGTTTTCTCCCTGAGTAATGTAAAACATCAAACAATGGACAAGACCTTTGTAAAATGCTTCTTATAGTGCAAACTTGTATCTTTCTTTAATATGAGATAAAAATGATTTCTAAAATTGATTTTGAATCCTCAAATCATTCATGACTGTAGCACTTTATATTCTGAAGTCTCTTTCTGATATATTGCCTCTATGACAAGTTTGCCAGAAAAATCATTTCTTTTAATGTTTTGAAAAAAACAAAAGCTGTCTGCTTCAAGAAACTACATTGGGGTTCTCTTTCAAAGATTACATAATTGGGAAAATATCTAGAGTATTTAGATCTAGCTATAGAAAATAATTACATTTAAGTCAATCATACAGTATTTATGTTTTATGCAACCCTTGAAATCAAGGAAGTAGAGCTTCAGTTTTACGATGAAGTAAAGCATATGTATAACTAAACTGACAGAGCCACACACAGCCTGTACCTGATAGATCACTTGTGGAAGTATCTGATGTACATGAAATTAGGAATCATGAGTTCTGTTCCACTTCTCTCTATAGTTACTTAACAAAACAACCACTCTGGATTTCCATTTTCTCCTACCCACTCGAGTATTTTCCCTGCCTGCTATACAGGGCAATGCTGAGAACCAAATGAAATATATATTTTAAAACACTGTACTGCTTCATTATTACTATTTAGGTAAATAACATTATAATTGGGGCGCCTGGGTGGCGCAGTCGGTTAAGCGTCCGACTTCAGCCAGGTCACGATCTCACGGTCCGTGGGTTCCAGCCCCGCATCAGGCTCTGGGCTAATGGCTCAGAGCCTGGAGCCTGTTTCCGATTCTGTGTCTCCCTCTCTCTCTGCCCCTCCCCCGTTCATGCTCTGTCTCTCTCTGTCCCAAAAATAAATAAACGTTGAAAAAAAAATTAAATAAATAAACAAATAAATAAATAAATAAATAAATAAATAAAATAACATTATAATTATTTTTGGCTTTTCAGCAAAACAGAAACTTCCACCTTTATTATTAACTTCCAGAACTAAACATTTTGAAAGTAGCTTAAATTTTTTGACTAGCTGGTAGAAGTGCCAAACTACAGACATGAGGCATAAAGGCCTTAGTAATGACAGGGTTTGTTAAGTAATGGTTTAAGATATTATAACTTTTAAGGCACAGTTTTTAAGGACAGTGGGAAGCCTGCAGGGAGTTGAAGACATAACTGAACCAAACCTAGTAAAGAAGGAGTGCTTAGGTAGAGTTCATACGGCTGGCTTAGGGTCTTACCCAGCGAACTCACCCTCCCTGTAACTCTAAACTTTAGTCATATGTCCCAGTCCTTGAATTCCCTAAGTAGCTGACCTCAGACTCACCTTCCTCCCCATAAAGAAGAATCTCTTTAAATAAGATTCAATCTCCTTGCAACCCACTCTCTCTCCACAGCTTTATGCATTTTATAAGCATACAGAATAGAAAAGTGAAGACAATTATTATAAGCTCAAAATTTATCTCCCTAAAATATTGCTTTTGCCTTATCATTCTGCTCTCCAAAATCTCCATTGTCTTGTTACTAACCTTAAGATGAAGTCCAGTGGCTTAAGCAGCCTACAAGGTTCTGCTCAAAATGGCTTCACCTGTCCATTCTCACATCACCTCTTAATGCCCCAACGCAAGTGTGGTTAAATACTCATGCCCATTCCCTCCCCAGCTTCACATGCAATTCTTTCTCTCTACCTATTCAAATTCTACCCAACACTAAAGGCTACCGTAAAGATCTCTGTCTTTGTTGAAGACCTCTCTAGTTATTTCAAACCAATTTCATTTACCAACATTTGAAGTACTTATTTGCATCCCTCCCTCATTTTTGCCTTTTGCTACTGATTGTTTCATGAGTATGTGTCTAGTTTCCATCTATAAATTATAAGCTCCTGAGAGAGGGATGAACTGGAAAATAGGGACAACCTTCAGAAGCACTGCAGAAAAAAAAACAATTAATAGCACAACCTACAAAAATGAGGGTGAACATAAGAGTTAATACTGCCATCTTCACAGACCCCCAAAATTTCCATAGTATTGTTTTACTCGAGGGGATGATGATTTTGTTCTATCTACTATGAAGGACACATTTTACAGTGAGTTTGAGTTTTTATCTTCTAATGCTATGTTTGTGTATAATTCAGTCATACTTTCCTGAAAATGCAGCAAGTGTCAGAACAGAAAGACCAATTGTTCCCATTAAGACTGTTGCCAAGGCATATACACAGATATCATTAAAGATTAAAAAAAAAAAGATCTGAGACAATTACAGTTTAATTTATACCAAGTGTAGGTGTTGATAATATTTCTGAACATCTTTAGCTATTTGTCATTCATTTCTTCCACTTGAAATCTTTGACTTTTGAAAGTCAAGGAGAAATGAAGCAAATAAGTAGAAAATTTCACCAAATTTTAACCCTTCCTCCCAAGCACTTTACATCCTAGTGCTCCTCAGATTTTAGAGGGCTGTGAATATACCACTGTCAAATCCAGACCTTTGACGTACAAGAAAAATAAATATGTGCATAGATTGATCATGTTTCTCAATTATACTTAAGTCTTTTTAAATTAAATGAAATAGACTTAAAACTCAAGATATAAATACTCTGTGTCCATGTCTATCACTTAGCTAAGGCATTTTATCTCATACATTTTACATTTTCCCACAATTTAACATATTTTAGTTTGTATCTTACACAGCAGATTAAAGGGAAACTGGAAGAGTGAGGAGTATCAAAGAGAATGCCAAGAAGGCCAAACTCTGGAATTCTGGGAAATAAAGATAAAAGTTTGTATGAACAGCTGTGATATACCAGGTTTTGAGGCCAAGTAGACAGATTAAAAAGGAACACTGAGAGAAGAGTAGAAAATTCAAGTAAAGTACAAATTCACAAATTAGAGAATTTAGCAAAAATATACAGATGGAGAAACCAAAGGAAACCTGTGCAAAAGCTAATGTGGGTGGAATATTTCTAGGTGAAAGTTATCTATTTGTCATTAAGTTGAGTTTTTTTAGAAATTGTGATGGTAGGCTTGAATTTACTTGGATTGATAATTATTATTCCCCTAGGAAGGTCCTCTGAGGGCCTTCAAGTGAGATTGCATCACCCTGATACTTCAACTTCATCTGAGATGAATATATATATGTATACAAGCACCCCTCACCTGGCTCCCTCCTTCATCTGATGTAAATTGCCTCTTAGCCTCATATTCTCACCTTCACGTTTATTCAGATTTGTAGATTCAGCGAATAGCCTGTCTTTACTGTTGAGCTTCTCCAACTCTGCTTCGGTGACCTTTATGTGGCCTGTGTTCAGCTCCTCTCATTTCAGCATGACCATCTCAAAGAAGACATACTGTACTGCCTGCCTCACATAATGGCAATAGCCCAGCTTGATCCTCATGAAAAAAAGGATCATCCTCCTCCTTTTTCTTATTTTTTTAAACGTTTTTTAATGTTTATTTATTTATTTTTGAGAGAGAGACAGATAGGGAGCAAGCAGGGGATGGGCAGAGAGAGAGAGGGAGACAGAATCCCAAGCAGGCTCTGTGCCATCAGCACAGAGCCCGATGTGGGGCTTGAAACCATGAACCATGAGATCATGACCTGAGCTGAAACGAAGAGTCAGATGCTTAACCAACTGAGCCACCCAGGCACCCCTTCATCCTTTTTCATCCTCATGAAAAAGCATTATAAAAGAATTATGTACTAGCATGCCTTGTAAAAGGAAGAAACCCTTGCACTGTGTAGTGCCAGACGATGAGTTTTAAAGGGTTTTGAATTCTTACCAATGGCAAAATGTCCCCAAATTTTAAGGATATAACATAATGTCCTTAAGAACACACATTCTTGATTCAATCCAGTCCTAAGACATCTCTCTTGGTCATGTGTTCCCTCCAAGACTGCCCCCAACTTATCTGACTTGTCCTTATGAGTAGGACCCATATATCTTCCTTTAGCAATCCAGTTTTATCTTATAACACTTTTTGTAAGTGGCAATTTTCCTTGTTTTATTTTCTCGCCAGAATCATAGCTAATTTGTATTGCATGACTTGAGTACACCTTTACCTTTTCACTCCTCCTTTTACCCAGCTATTTGCAGTATAGTGAATCCCATAATAGAATTTTGAGAGATAACAGAATACACCATCATCTAATATTATATAAAATGTAATCAGAAGAAATTTTACTTTTGAGTCTTCCAGTTGTTAAAAGTAAATTGGTCTCCACTCTTATCAATTCAACACTTCAGTTATTACATACATAAGCAGATTTACAGCTCCTCATTTTTTATAACTCTCTTCCCTTGGCCATGAAATTCCTCCATCCTATGATCCTATTAAATCCTATGCATTCTTTAAACTTCCGCAAAAGAGTTATTTCACCCAAATAAACCTTTGTAATACTACCAAACTTTCCTGGCCTCTTGCTTTCACTCAGTGTCTTTGTTCCTTCATGTTTTCCCCTATACATCAAAAGGAACCCCACTCTCACCACCCATATCTCATCCCCACAAACACTGTGATGCAACACATGCCCTCAAAACTTTGCTAGGTAGCTAAAGATAATAGAATTAAATCAGATGTTTTATGTAGAAGAGAGTCAATTCAATCACTCAGAGATTATTGCTGTGATGTTAGACCGAATGAGCTCAACAGCAGTCTGCATTGTTTTAAACTACAAATAGATTAATGATGTAAATTTTTAGGCACAAAAGAATTTTTAGGGCACAAGATGCAACAGGGGATATTTTAGGGTAATTGGGGACTTTATAACTCCTTAAGTGGGCCATTTATAGACAGTATCAATGCCAACACTATCTTTCCAGCAACTTGTAGCCAACCAAAGCTAGACTCTGAAATCCAAATCCAAATCCAAGCAAGAATCAAAATAAACATATGTTTCATGAAAACTCTTCCTTTTTTTAAAATTATTTATTTTTGGAGAGAGACAGAGAGAGAGCAGAGTGAACATGCACATGCAAGGAAGGGACAGAAAGAGAGGGAGAGAGAGTATCACAAGCAGGCTCTGTGCTGTCAGCACAGAGCTGGACACGGGATTCCATCCCACAAACTGTGAGATCCTGATATGAGCTGAAATCAAGAGTTGGGACACTTAGCTGACTGAACCACCTAGGCAACCCCAAGAAAACTATTCTAACTCTTGAAGATCTTCTGTTGAATCTTCAACTTATTTTTCAACTTATTACTACTATTTATTCATCCTTAGAAAGATTATCAGCTTTATTACATCTCACCTAATCAATCTAGGTTCTGTCTTATAAGTGAGGTGTTTTTAAAAATATTATATAAGCCCATAAGAATTAACAACACTTTCTTCATTTCTTTTAAACCTGGACATAATTTGGACCCATCTCCTTCCACACAGTACCTCCAGAAATGAGCTAAATCCCTGTTTATTTCAGCTAGTTTCACATACATGAAAAGTGTACTACACCTGAAATTAATGTAACATTATGTATCAGCTATACTTCAATTTTATTTTATTTATTTATTTTTTTTAATTCTTTTTTTTTTTCAACGTTTATTTATTTTTGGGACAGAGAGAGACAGAGCATGAACGGGGGAGGGGCAGAGAGAGAGGGAGACACAGAATCGGAAACAGGCTCCAGGCTCTGAGCCATCAGCCCAGAGCCCGACGCGGGGCTCGAACTCACGGACCGCGAGATCGTGACCTGGCTGAAGTCGGACGCTTAACCAACTGCGCCACCCAGGAGCCCCTATACTTCAATTTTAAAAAGTGTGTGTGTGTCTATAAAAGCTGTAAGACACTGATGAAAGAAACTGAAGATACAAATAAATGGAAAGATATCCCATGTTCATGAATTGGGAGAATCAATATTATTAAAATGTTTATACTACCCATAGCAGTCTACAGATTGAATGCAACCCTTATCAAAATTCCAATGGCATCTTTCATAGAACTAGAAAAACCAGTTCTAAAATTGTTATAGAACCACAAAGCCCTTAATAACCAAAGCATTCTTGAGAAACTAGAACAAAGTTGGAGGCATCACACTTTCTGATTTCAAACTACACTGTGAAGCTATAGTAATCAATACAATATGGTAATGGCTTAAAATAGACACATACACCAATGGAACAGAATTGAGAGCCAAGAAATAAATCCAGGTATATATGGTCAACTAATATTTGACAAGAGAATCAAGAGTACTCAATGCAAATAAAATAGTCTTTTCAATAAATGGTGTTGGTAAAACTGGATATTCAGATGCAAAAGAATGAGACTGAACCTCTATCTTATACCAGTCACAAAAATTAACTTAAAATATATTAAAGACTTAAATCTAAGAAGTGAAACCCTAAAACTCCCAAAAGAAAACATGGGAAAACCTCATTTACATTCTTGGCAATGATTTTTTGGATATTACTCCTAAAGTAGAAGCCACAAGAGCAAAATTAAACTAATGTGACTACATCAAACTAAGTAGCTTCTGAACAGCAAAGAACCAACAGAGTAAAGAGACAACCTATGTAATGGGACAAAATACTTGCAAACCACACATATGATATGAGGTTAATATCCAAAATATATAAGGAGCCCATATGACTTAATAGCAAACAACAAAAACAAAAAACAAATAACCTAATTAAAAATGGACAGGGAGGGACACCTGGTGGCTAAGTCAGTTAAGTTTCCAACTTCTGCCTAGGTCATGATCTCCCATTTGGGAGTTCAAGTCCTGTGTTGGGGCTCTGTGCCAACAGCTCAGAGCCTGGAGTCTGTTTCAGATTGTGTCTCCCTTTCTCTCTCTCCCCCTCCCCTACACGCGCACTGTCTTTCTCTCTCAAAAATAAACTTAAAAAAAATTTTTTTTAGAGAGGGAGCCAACATGCTGGAGAAGTAGGGGGATCCGTACTTCTTGCCTCTCCCAAACAAAGAAGGGCTGAAACCAAAGGACTTTGAGCCCCAAGAGTCTGGGAGGAAAAGAGACTGAGTCTACCAGGGAGAAACTGGGACAACCTGAGAGACCATAGGTGGGTGATTGAGAACTGGGGGAGATAAAACGGGCAGTGTAGGCACAGAGGGGAGGGATCCCTTTCTGCTGAGAGACAAAGGGAAGAGAAAGGGCAACTCGGGAAATGTAAGACTGTATCTGGAAAAACAGGAAAAACCTTGGACTGAGACAAAGAGGGATCCCATCTATAACTGCAGGTTAGAGGATCTCTAACTGCAGATCCCATCTTCAGACTGGGGCCAGCTTCCCTGTTCACACATCTGGGGAGGAAAGGAGCCAACTCTGGCTTCAGTGGTAGATCAGTGGTGCAGTGCACAGCAGGAGAAACCAGTCTCCTCCCCTGAAGATTGGCGGCACACGACAAAACCAGCCAAGACCTCATATCAGGAGGTGCTTCCCTAGTATCAGGGTGCACGTAGTAGGAGTTTAAATTCCAGCCAAACCCCCAGGGCAAAGGAGTCGCAAGACAGTCTCCTCTGGGCCTGCAGCAGAGTGAAGACGGCTCCAAAGTTGTGATTTGGGACACCAGGCCATGGAGAAAAGACTGGGGGTGTCGCCATCTTTCTTCCCACCACCACCAAGGCTGGGCCTCAGAGATCCCATCTCGGGGCCCACAGTGGAGGCGGGACCAGCCTACACCAAACCACGCCCCTCCATGCCGGGTAACTGCATGTCTAATGGAGCGGAATAGACGACGTGAAACTAGAGGGGCGTGCCTCCAGACTAACGCTGCTACACTTCCTGGATTAATTCTGGGACAATTCTGGATATACAGATATATTCTCCCTTCCATTTCACCTTCTTAGCTCTTCCCTCCTCTATGCTAGTTACTCTGGTTATTGGTTTGTTTAAACAGACATATGTAATCCATTCTCTTATACATGTTGTACACCTCCTTCTTTACACTCCTTTCCCTCACTCTGGAATAATCAAGCCATATAGTTTCTCTGTCCGGGTAGCTTTATCTTTGTTTTTTTGTTTTTTGCTTTTTCCCTGCCTTCCTTAATTTCCTTTCTCTCTCTCTTGATGAAGTCTTTTAGTCTCTCTGCCTGGTCAATGTTCATTTTCTCTTTATCCCCGCCCCTGTCATTTTTCTCCTTCTATGTGCTCCTCCATCAGCCCCACCTCCACCATGTTCTTTACTTGTAGCTGGTATTTCTGTTTTTTTTGCTTTTGGATTGCTTGTAGTTTTTGTTTTTTGTTTTTGTTTGTTCGTTTGTTTTGTTTGTGTGTTTGCATGTTTTTGTTTCCTGTTTGTCTGTCTGTGTGTTTTCCTTTCCAGGGATACTTCAAAGAACAAATCAAAGCATACCTGGTGGAGGGTCCAAAACATCACTACAAGTAGGGAAATAAAATAACCAAAGTCGCAACAAAAGAGAGCAAATAACACTCTCCAAAAACACCTCCTGAAGGGCCAAGCCTGCACAGTGCATGACACCCCCCCTTTAATATAGCAGTGCTCTCATGTACAGAGCACATAACAAGCTTTTAAAACTCATAAGGGACAGAAAACTAGCCAAAATGACAAAACGGAAGAATTCTCTTCAAAAGAAATTCCGGGAAGAAGTGAGTGACAGCTAAAGAATTGATCAAAACAGATTTAAGCAACATAACTGAACAAGAATTTAGAATAATAGTCATAAAATTAATTGCTGGTCTTAAAAAAAACATAGAAGACATCAGAGAATCTATTGCTACAGAGATCAAGGGACTTAAAAATAGCATGATGAATTAAAAAATGCTATAAATGAGGTGCAAAATAAAATGGAAGTGGCCACAGCGCGGACTGAACAGGCAGAGGGGAGAACAGGTGAATTAGAAGGTAAAATTATGGAAGAAGAGGAAACTGAGAAAAGGGAGATAAAAAAATCCAGGATCACGAGGGGAGAATTAGAGAAATGAGTGATTCAATCAAATGGGACAATATCTGGATCATAGGAATTCCAGAAGAAGGGAGAGAGAAAGGGGCTGATGGTGTACTTGAACAAATCATAGCTGAGAATTTCCCTGATCTGGGGAAGGAAATAGGCATTGAAATCCAAAAGGCATAGAGAACTCCTTTCAGACATAACTTGAATCAATCTTCTGCCCAACATATCATAGTGAAACTGGCAAAATACAAGGATAAAGAGAGAATTCTGAAAGCAGCTAGGTATAAACGGGCCTTAACATACAAAGGTAGACACATAAGAGTTGTAGCAGACCTATACTGAAATGTGGCAGGCCAGAAAGGAATGGCAGAAAATCTTAAATGTGATGAACAGGAAAAATATGTAGCCAAGAATCCTTTATCCAGCAAGCCTGTCATTCAGAATGAAAGGAGAGATAAAGGTTTTCCCAAACAAATAAAAGCCAAAGGAATTCATCACCACTAAACCAGCCCTGCAAGAGATCCTAAGGGGGACTCTGTGAGTGAAATGTTGCAAAGACCACAAAGTACCAGAAACCTCACTATAAGCATGAAACCTACAGATAACACAATGACTCTAAACCCATATCTTTCAATAATAATACTGAGTGTAAATGGACTAAATGCTCCAAACAGAGGAGACAGGTTATTAGAATGGATAAAGAAACAAGACCCATCTATTTGCTGTCTACAAGAGACTCATTTTAAACCTGAGGACACCATTAGATTGAGAGTGAGGGGATGGAGAACTATGTATCATGCTACTGGAACTCAAAAGAAAGCTGGAGTAGCCATACTTATATCAGACAAACTAGACTTTAAATTAAAAAGTGTAACATGAGATGAAGAGGGGCATTATATAATAATTACAGGGTCTATCCATCAGGAAGAGCTAACAATTATAAATGTCTATGCACTGAATTAGGAACACCCAAATATATAAAACAATTAATCCCAAACATAAGCAATCTCATTGATAAGAATGTGATAATTGCAGGGGACTTTAATACTCCACTTACAACAATGAACAGATCATCTAGACAGAGAATCAATAAAGAAACAATGGCCCTGAACAATACATGGGACCAGATGGACTTGAGAGATATATTTAGAACTCTACAGCCCAAAGCAGCAGAATATACTTTCTTTTCAAGTACACATGGAACATTCTCCAAGATAGATCACATACTGGGTCACAACACAGCCCTCAATAAATGTAAAAGAATTGAGATCATACCATGCACACTTTCAGATCACAATGCTATGAAACTTGAAATCAACCACAAAAAAGGCTGGAAAACATCCAAAAGCATGGAAGTTAAAGAACATCATACTAAAGAACAAATGGGTCAACCAGGCAATTAGAAAAGAAATTTTAAAATATATGGAAACAAATGAAAATGAAAATACAACAATCCAAACCCTTTGGGATGCAGCAAAGGCAGTACTAAAAGGAAAAAACATTGCAATCCAGGCCTATCTCAAGAAACAAGAAAAATCCTAAATACAAAATCTAACGGCACACATAAAGGAACTAGAAGCAGAACAGCAAAGACACCCCAAACCCAGCAGAAGAAGAGAAATAATAAAGGTCAGAGCAGAAATAAACAATATAGAATCCAAAAAACAAACAAAACAAAACAAAACAAAACAGTAGAGCAGATCAATGAAACCAAGAGTTGGTTTCTTGAAAAAATAAACAAAATTAATAAACCCCTAGCCAGGCTTCTCAAAAAGAAAAGAGAGAGGACCCAAATAGATAAAATCACCAATGAAAATGGATTTATTACAACCAGTCCCTCAATAATACAAGCAATTATCAGGGAATACTATGAAAAATTATATGCCAACATACTGGACAACATAGAAGAAATGGACAAATTCCTAAACACCCACACACTATCAAAACCCAAAGGGGAAGAAATAGAAAATTTGAACAGACCCATAACTAGTGAAGAAATTGAGTAAGTTATCAAAAATCTCCCAACAAATAAGAGTCCTGGACCAGATGGCTTCCCTGGGGAATTCTACCAGACATTTAAAGCAAAGTTAATACCTATCCTTCTCAAGCTGTTCCAAAAATTAGAAATAGAAGGAAAACTTCTGGACTCCTTCTATGAAGCCACCATTACTTTGATTCCCAAACCAGACAGAGACCCAGCAAAAAAAGAGAACTACAGGCCAATATCCCTAATGAATATGGATGCAAAAATTCTCAACAAGATACTAGCAAATTGAATTCAACAGCATATAAAAAGAATTATTCACCATGATCAAGGGGGATTCATCCTGGGCTGCAGGGCTGGTTCAATATTTGCAAATCAGTCAATGTGATATATCACATTAATTAAAAAAAAGATAAGAACCATATGATCCTGTCAATAAATGCAAAAAAAAAAAAAAGCATTTGACAAAATACAGCATCCTTACTTAATAAAAACCCTTGAGAAAGTCAAGATAGAAGGAACATACTTAAACACGATAAGAGCCATTTCTCAAAAGCCCACAGCTAACATCATCCTCAATGGGGAAAAACTGAGAGATTTCTCCCCCTGATATCAGGAACACAACAGGGATGTCCACTCTTACCACTGTTGTTTAACATAGTGTTAGAAACCCTAGCATCAGCAATCAGACAACAAAATGAAATAAAAGGCATCAAAATTAGCAAAGATGAAGTCAATCTTTCACTTTTCACAGATGACATGATATTCTACATGGAAAACCCAACAGACTCCACCAAAAGTCTACTAGAACTGATCCATGAATTCAGCAAAGTTGCAGGATACAAAATCAATGTACAGAAATCGGTTGCATTTTTATACACCAATAATGAAGCAACAGAAATAAAGAAACTGATCCCATTCATAATTGCACCAAGAACTATAAAATACCTAGGAATAAACCTAACCAAAGATGTAAAAGATCTGTATGCTGAAAACAATAGAAAGCTTATGAAGGAAATTGAAGAAGATATAAAGAAATGGAAAAACATTACATGCTCATGGGTTGGAAGAATAAATATTGTTAAAATGTCAATACTACCCAAAGCAATCTACACATTGAATGAATCCAAATCAAAATTTCACCAGCATTCTTCTCAAAGCTAGAACAAACAATCCTAAAATTTGTATGGAACCACAAAAGACCCCGAATACCCAAAGTAATATTGAAGAAGAAAACCAAAGCGGGAGGCATCACAATTCCAGACTTTAGCCTCTACTACAAAGCTGTAATCATCAAGACAGTATGGCATTGGCACAAAAACAGACACATAGACCAATGGAATAGAATAGAGAACCCAGAATTGTACCCACAAATGTATGGCCAACTAATCTTTGACAAAGCAGGAAAGAGTATCCAATGAAAAAAAGTCTCTTTAACAAATGGTGCTGGGAGAACTCGACAGCAATATGCATAAGGATGAAACTAGACAACTTTATTACACCATACACAAAAATAAACTCAAAATGGATAAAGGACCTGCATGTGAGACAGGAAACCATCAAAACCCTAGAGGAGAAAGCAGGAAAAAACCTCTTTGAACTCAGCCACAGCAATTTCTTTCTCGACACATCTCCAAAGGCAAGGGAATTAAAAGGAAAAATGAACTATTGGGACTTTAACGAGATAAAAATCTTCTTCACTGCAAAGGGAACAGTCAACAAAACTAAAAGGCAACTGACGGAATGGGAAAAGAGATTTGCACATGACATATCGGATAAAGGGCTAGTATCCAAAATCTATAAAGAACTCAACAAACTCCATAACCGAAAAACAATCCAGTGAAGAAATGGGCAGAAGACATGAATAGACACTTTTCCAAAGAACACATCCAGATGGCCCACAGACACATGAAATGATGCTCAACGTCACTACTCATCAGGGAAATACAAATCAAAACCACACTGAGATACCACCTCACGCCAGTCAGAGTGGCTAAAATGAACAAATCAGGAGACTATAGATGCTGAAGAGGATGTGGAGAAACAGGAACGCTCTTGCACTGTTGGTGGGAATGCAAACTGGTGCAGCTGCTCTGGAAAATAGTGTGGAGGTTCCTCAAAAAATTAAAAATAGAACTACCCTATGACCCAGCAACAGCATTGTTGAGAATCTACCCAAAGGGTACAGGAGTGCTGATGCATAGGGCACACGTACCCCAATGTTTATAGCAGCACTTTCAACAATAGCCAAATTATGGAAAAAGCCTAAATGTCCATCAACTGACAAACGGATAAAGAAGATGTGGTTTATATATACAATGGAATACTACTTGGCAATCAGAAAGAATGAAATCTGGCCATTTGCAGCAACGTGGATGGAACTGGAGGGTATTATGCTAACTGAAATAAGCCATACAGAGAAAGACAGATACCATATGTTTTCACTTATATGTGGATCCTGAGAAACTTAACAGAAGACCATGGGGGAGGGGAAAGAGAAAAAAAAAAAAAGGTAGAGAAGGAGGAAGCCAAACCATAAGAGACTCTAAAAAACTGAGAATAAAGTGAGGGTTGATGGGGGGTGAGGGAGAGGGGAAAGTGGGTGATGGGCATTGAGGAGGGCACTTGTTGGGATGAGCACTGGGTGCTGTATGGAAACCAATCTGACAATAAATTATATTAAAAAAATTTTAACGGACAGAGGATCTTAACAGAAATTTTTCCTAAGAAGACTACTGATACCTAACAGGTACATGAAAAAGTGCCCAATAATATTAATTATCAAGATAATATAAATCAAAATCACAATGAGATATTACCTCACAACCTGGTAGGAACTTCATTATAAAAAGAGATAACAAAAGCTAGCAAGGATGTGGAGAAAAGAAAACCCTTGTACACTGTTGGTGGGAATGTAAACTGAAGCAGCCATTGTGGAAACAGTATGGAGGTTCCTCAAAAAATTACAAATAGAACTACAATAAGAAGTAGTAATCCCAGTTCTGGGTATATATCCAAAGGAAACTCAGTATCTTAAGGAACTATCTCTATAGCCATGTTCATTGTAGCATTGTTTACAATAGGCAAAACAGGAAAATAAATGTCCATCAATGGATGAATGAGTAAAAAAAATGTGGGGCGTGCACACATGTGTGTGTGTGCATGTCTGTGTGTGTGTGTGTGTGTGTGTACGTAGATGGTATATTATTCAGTTATAAAAACAAAGGAAATCCTGTCATTTGTAAAAACATAGATGAACCTGGAGGACATTATGCTAAATGAAATAAGCCAGACAGAAAAGACAAATACTATGTGGTATCACTAAAAACCAAGTTTATAGAAAGGGAGAGTAGATTAATGATGGCCAGGGGTAGGGGTTGGGGGGAATGAAGGAATGGGTTGACAGGGTACAAACTTCCAGTTATAGATGAATAAGTTCTATAGATGTATACTTAGCTGACTATAGTTAACAATACTATATTGCATATTGGAAAGTTGTTAAGAGAGTAAATCTTAAAAGTTACCACCACAAAATAAACAAAAAAAAAACAAACAAACAAAAACCAGGTAACTATATGAACTGATGTGTTAACTAATCTTATTTTAGTAATTATTTCCCAATATATACATATATCAAATCATCACTTTGCTTATATCTTGAATTATACAATGTTATATGTCAATTATATTTCATAAATCCAGGGGTGAAGGGATTGTGTGTGTGTGAATTCTTTAGCCACAAGCATTCCTCCTGCATAGACATTTGCAAAAGTGAACCAGTTGACTGCATGGTAGAATAAAATCCGGCAATAAAACTATCTTTGTAGACATGTAACAGAATAAATAATAATATTTAGCACTATGATTAATCTCATAAGCTGGTTCAAATCCTTTCTAATGCTTAAATCTTAAATAATTTTAAATAACAGTGCAATAGGATTTCCAGTACTTAAATAAAACGGTTTTTGGCTTCTTTATGAAGGTCCCATTATCAAAGTCTCCTGATTAGAAATTAGATAGGCATACATAGTGAATATTAGAGAAGCATAAATAAATTGTCATGGTCTACAGTAATAATGAACTTGCTTAAACCTTCCTAAAATTATTCCTAAGGAGCAACAGTGTTTTGCATAAGTGATATCTCAGGGCTTAAAAGAATTAACACCAAAGCAGTGTCTTCATCTAAACTCTTTGAATTTTCCCTTCATTGGCATGTGAGTAATTGATCTATCTGCAGTTCAATACGTGATATAGAATCTATACCACTTGAAAATTACTCTCCTGTTATCTAAACTGCCATTACCTAAGATCACATTTCTGAAAACTATTGTTAATACTGAGTGAGCTCCAAAGACTCAAGACTTAAGAGCCTGAGAAAAGATACCAAAGTTTCTGTTTTCTTAAAAGTAGCAAATTTTAAGAAAAGGAAAGAATATGGGCCTCTCTCTGCTTTAAAGTGAGCCTCCTCTCCTTGTTCTCAATAGATTTTATAAGAATGATAGAATCCTCTTTTTTCCTACCTTATTTCTCCTGTAAAGCTTTTGTTGTTGCCCTATCATCTAAAGACAAAGACAATGCTTGAGATAGCAGAGGAAAGAAAGCTTCCACCTGAAGTAGTGGGATGGAAAAAGAGATGAAGGCATATATTATCTCCCTATACCTGTGCTGCACTCATTTGAGGTAGTTTTTAGTGTTTAGAGTAGTTTCAGGTTGTAAAACCTTTCCATATGTTCACTGTGTTTAATTCAAACGTCTATATATTTGCTATATCCAAATGTTGAAGTTTACTTTTAGAATTCCGATGATTTACCAAAACAAATTACTTTATGCTTCTTGCTGCTCATATTTTTATATTTGGTTATTAACTACCTGGTGAATAAAACTATTTTAGAATGTTTTAATAGCTCTGCTATTACATAAAGGCTTTAGAGTTCCCCTTGCCTTTCCTTGCTATGACTTAAGCAGGATTTTCTAGTAATCGCAAAAATAACCCTACCTTTTTCTTTTCTGAAACACAAAGTCCAGAAGTTGTTTTTTTTTAATTTATTGCCAAAATCGGTTTTTATCATAAGAACACTGTTTTCAGTTAAAGTTAGTTAGTTAAAGATCTCCACCTTCACTCAACTGTCAGGACAGTACACACCATACCTTGAGTTTGGATGCACATGTATCTAGAAAATGGTTGGGAAAGGCCATATTCCCCTTTAGACACTAAATCTACTTGGAAGGGAAATTTCTAGGCCAAGAGTAAATGTATATGAATGGATGTTTATGTTGACAAACTTTAATCACCTATTCTGTCTTGTGTGATTGCTACCGAATCCTACCAGAAACTTGCCCCACAAATATTAAGATAGTTCTTTCTTCATTCCCTTTATACCTGGACATAATTTGGATCCACCTCTTTCCACACAGTTTCTGGTAGTAGAGCAGTTTTATTCCAGTTAGGTCCTAGTTCGATGACTAATGGGAAGAAACCACTGGGCACTGACCATGCTGACAGAATGAACCTCAGGTTGCAGCAGCCACACAATGTCAGTAGGAGTAAAAAAAAAAAAGAAGAAGAAGAAGAAGAAAAATTCAATTCCTGTTATCAGATTAAAGTACAAACCAACACATATATTGGAGGGGGGTCATTTGCTATATCATCAATTTTACATTATTTTGAAATTTCACAGTAAAACATATTAAATATGACAAAAATGTACAAATGTGGGTGATTTGGACCTGGTGCATGGTAGGGTTAAAATAAATATTTGCTGAATAAACAAATGAAATGTAAACTTAGTCACGGAAGAAGGTTCCACAGGTAACAAAAAACAAGAAAGACGACGCATGAGAGATGTTGAAGGCAGTGTATTCACTCTGTATCCCACTAGCAAGCCAAACTCTCTGGACCAAATCTCCCTATACAGAATGCCTTCTTTTTCTACCCTCCCTTAAAAACAATTTTATCCTGTCGTCTACACTCATTGTCACTACCTCACTGCCTTCCATTCAATTTATAACTTTTTTTTCAATCTGAACCCCTCTTCCCATAAGCCCCGAACTGACAAGAGATGGCCACAGTAGAGTAGAAATGGTGGTGGGGCAGGTGTAGGCAGGGAGACTTCTGAGATACTACAAACATACCTGGAGTTTCTCTCAGTCTCCAGGAGGGAATTCAAAGGATGACCTGCCCAGCTGGTAAACTCACTGGGATTGTCACCACAGGGTAAGTGGCCCCACGGCAGGGAGCATAAGTTTCCCTGATTGGGGACTAAACAGAACTTGCAGCAAGTTTTCAAGCAAATCTGTAAGAGAAAGGCAGTGGAAAGGAACCACTGTATACTGGCAGTGCAGAGAAAACAAACCTTAGGTTGCAGCAGCCATACTGTGACAGCAGATACAGCAAGAGCAGAGGTGGACAGATGCATGCCAAGAAGATGAGCCCCTCAGCAGTGGGGTCTGAGGACAGCAAATGGACCAGAAGCTTCTCCCCTAAGACTAACGTTAAATAAAAATGTGATGCTGTTGAGCAAGGGCACCCCTGCTGCCAGATCCAGCAGAAGAAGAAAAGGAAAAGGAAGGGAAGAAAAACCCTGTTTACTCAAAAAGAGGCTAACAGAATCTGGACAGAAACCAGAAAGACCATTATCTATAAAGAGCAAGATTAAACACCTACACCACACAAAACAGGGCTCAGAGACACGTTAAGAACACTTGTGGAGAAATAAAGTTATATGTCTGAATATCTGAGATATAACTATGAGTTTTAAACTAACTACCTTTGAAAAGAGAGAGACTAGAACTCAGAGGAATTCTATATTTAGCACCTTCCCCTAATAGCTGGATCACCACAGAGACTAGGCAGTTAAAGCTCACTGCCAAACAACAATTTCCCTTCCATAAATGATGCACAGATGCAACACAATTCCCTAATTTTAGAGAAGGGAAACTGAGACATAGAAAAACTTGATGATTAATGTAACTAAATTATATGATTCTAAATATCCAGTTTATCAGTCACAGAAAGAAAAATTTAGGTTTTTTTTCCCCAACTAGCACCAGTCTACAAGGAACAGGAAACAGAACATAAGAGCCTGAGTACTCGGTCCATGAAAAAGGTTAAGGAAAGAATACAGCTACACTTTCAATTAGAACATAATTGAAATTACTGTTTTGAATCTGAGTTTTATGTTGCTTTTATTCAATTATGAGCTCTTTCCCAAATAACTGAGCTTTAATCATTTGAGAGGTGTTTATTGAAGACTTAATTCTGATCAATTCAATTTGTTCCATTTAAGTGTTTACTGGGAATTTGGGGCACCTGGGTGGCTCGGTCGGTTAAGCATCCGACTTCGGCTCAGGTCATAATCTCACAGTCCGTGAGTTCGAGCCCTGCGTTGGGCTCTGTGCTGACACCTCAGAGCCTGGAGCCTGTTTCAGATTCTGTGTCTCCCTCTCTCTCTGTCCCTCCCCTGTTCATGCTCTGTCTTTCTCTGTCTCAAAAATAAATAAACGTTAAAAAAAATTTTTTTAAAGTGTTTACTGGGAATGAACTGTGTGGCAGCCATTGTGCTAAGTGCTGGGAATAGAGGAGTGAGCTAGACTAGAACAGTCACTGCCCCCATGGGTCTCTGGTGCAGCAGAGGTGAGAGGGGGGCTTTAAAGAAGTTATGATGACTGTGATAAGTTAGAAAACACAGAGTATCAGATGCTATGGGGAGCCCAAAATAAAAAGTCTAATCTTGAATAGACTTACCCTAGTAAGTGAATGTCATAGGCTTTTATTTATAGAAGGAAGATAGAATTCATTTTTTATTTGAGGTTAAAAGTATAATGCCAGTTTTAAAGGATGACATTTCAAAATCAGATAGTATAGAGAACTAAAGTAATTTGTAAAAATTATAGATTATCAGGATTTGAACATTCAACAAACAAAGCCCCTTGGTCAACATTTGCATTCCCTCGTTAGCATTGTTTCCTGAAGCTTCAGATTTTATTCTTCTTATACATACATATATATATATATATATATATATATGCATATATATATATATTTCATATATATGTCATATTTTATATCCCACCAATCATTGTTTAGAAATGGAAATGGAAAACAAAGACCATTTTATGTGTAAACAACATAGGTTTCTTTTGTATATTATATATTATGGCAAGCATTGTATTATGCTTTCGTTTATAAGGAGTTTTAGAACCTAAAAACTGCAACCATGATTATGCTAATATTGAGAGTGAATTCATTGGGAATTCCTTAACTCTGTTTTTTAAACCTCAAAATATACCTAGTCTAAAACTCTTAAATCAAGAATTTTACAACATGATGACAACTTCAATTATTGGGAAATATAAAAAATAATTTGGAGCTAATAATAACTAAAAGTATTAAAGTTTAGATATTTGAATTTTGCAATAACTTAGAACACATGCAATATTACTGGTCTATTTTCTTCTCACTGACATTCTGGTATGCTTTCATGAGAAGGAAAGAGAGATGAAGTTATGACTAGTCAGTTGGGCATGGCACTGGTAAGTGAATCCACGGGAGTATCAGACATGAGAATATCAAGTACATCCTATGGGTTAAAATGTTATAGACCTTTGTCCCAACTACAACTGACATCTTGATCTCCCTGTCACATACTCCACCCTCTTGTCCTTGAGTATTTCCAGGAACAGAAAACTTTTCTACCATGAGTCAATTTTCCGGAAGGTTCTCATTCTGTATGTAGATTGAAGTTCAACAAGCCAGAAAACCCAGGTGCAGGGAGCCAATAGCAGAATGAAGACTTAACATCCAGTGTAAGGGATGAAAAACAGCAATTCTATCTTTGTGTGTGTGTGTGTTGGGGTAAGGAAGATATAGGGAAGGATGTAGGGAAATTTTAGGAAAATTTCAATCTAAGTGTTCCTTCCCAAAATGAGTTAAAATAAGTCTGCAAAACAGCCATAAAAAAATAAATTCAATGCAAAGGGTTATAATGCATTCAGGTTTTGCTAGAATGAAGAGCTAAATATCTATTTCTGTGTAGCTTTGCAATGGACAATTACTAATACTTTTAGTTATTAAAATCTTATTGGTTGATAAAAGAATAAACATTTATTTTTTTAATGTTTATTTTACTTTTGAGAGAGAGACAGAGAGACCTAGCATGAGTGAAGGAGGGGCAGAGAGAGAGGGGGAGACACAGAATCTGAAGCAGGCTCAAGGCTCTGAGCTGTCAGCACAGAGCTCAACATGGGGCTCAAACCCCTGAACCGTGAGATATCATGACCTAAGCCGAAGTCAGATGCTTAACTGACTGAGCTACCCAGGCACCCCAAGAATAAACATTTAAAATTATAAAATTAATGTAATCAAGTCTGCCGATTGGACCTTTTATATAATTTTAAATGTTAAATTCTTAGAGGTGTTATATCGAAATTCTATATTTTTATTTTGAATATGCATTAGTTTCACTGAAGGCTAAGCTGCTGTAACAAAGACAAAAATACAATGGCTCCACCAAGATAGAAGTTTATTTCTTCTTCATGTGATAATCAAGAGCAGATAGATAGACTCTGCTGCACAATTATTCAGGAGCTCAAACCAGTGGAGTGACCCCTCTATCCTTACAGATTCTAATATCCCTTTAATTCACATGTCATTGGTGATAATTTAGTCACTCACCATTTATAACTGCAAGGCAGGCTAACTCATATTATCTCTTCCTGAGTAGTCATGTGCCAGCTACAATTGGTCAATTCATTTATTATTTTAGAATTTTAAGACCCCCTTTCTCTATCATTATTTGGTCCTCTGGGTATACACCACCCCACGATGTCAAGTTAGTGACACCAACATGGCTTTTTAATCCATGCAGGTTAGGGACATATCACCTAGTCTGCAGTGGAGTTTATAAAGAGTAAAGCTGTGCTACTCTAAATTTAATACATGCATCTACTTTATTTATTGATAAAATATTCTGGGATTTTTTCAAGAATTACTGGACTGGCTTGTAAAGGTATTGGTTAATAACTGAAATAGCAGCCTGGTATACTTTATTTAGCAAGAAAGAAGACATATCAATTAAATCAAACTATGCCATGAAATAGATGCTAGATTTGATTTTAACTGAGATTTGTGATCTAATTTGTAGAGACCTAAGTAATATTATGAAGATTACATGGACTTAACGAAATTGTCCAATTAAACTGTTAAAATGAAGGTCTGGCATATTTTCCCTGACTACTTTTAATGATAGATTTGATTTGATCTGATTAATTGGGGAATTTGAGATTTCTGATATTCTTGACTGGTTATTTTTGTCTTTTGAGGATTTGGAAAACTAATAAATGAGACAAAAATTTGACCACATAGGCCACTGCTGAAAATGAAACTGGGTTTTAAATTATTGATGGATTTTCAAAATGTAATAGTCATAGGAAAACCCATTTTATCTTATCAAGTGTGTTCTAGTATAGAGAAACAACGCTCTACATCATAGGTTCTCGAATATTTGATATTCAGACTCTTATAAACTTTAAAAATTGGAGAACCCAAAGAGATTTTGTTTGTGTGGATTTTATCTACTGGGATTTACTATATAAAAAAGTAAAATTTAAAAATTTTTCAATATTTAACTATTATTAACTGTTATTTAACATATAAATTACTAAATGTTTACTTATTTTATATAACAATAAATATAAAAATAGCTATACTATCCAAAACAAAAATAAATGTGAGAAGAATGATATTGTTGTATTTTTTTTTCAAGAATCTTTAACATCTGGCTTAACAGAAGGCAGCTGAACTCTCATGTTGGCTTTCTATACTCAACCTGTAGTGATATATTATCTTCATTGAAGTAGATGAAGAAGATTCAGCCTCCAGAGATATGTAGTTGGAAAAGGAAGACTCTTAGGGACCTCCCGAGAGGATCTCAGGGACTCGGAGTCTTCTAACCACACTGTGAAACTAACCACTGCTCCTCCCATTCCCTGGGCCTTGGATTTAGGTCTTTATACCTGTCTTTGTGAAGGAATTCAAGCTGTGCTTGACCAGGAAAGAGCAGTCCTGAGTCCTCCATGAGGGAAGAAGCCAAGCCTGAACCATACTGACGTTATTATGTCTAGCTTGAAGAGGCATTTTTACATGTTGGCTGCTGAAAGACGGTATGGTAATAGAATTGTATGGAGACAGATGGTAACTACACTTGTGGTGAGCATAGCATAACCTATAGAGTTGTTGAATCACTATGTTGTACACCTGAAACGAATGTAGCATTATGTGTCAACTATACTTGAACTAACTAAATAAATAACAATATCTACCTCCCAGAATCTAATGAACTAAGGTGTGTAAAAGAGCTTTACCAACCCCATTAACTTACACCTGTAAACCTGAATTCTCCAGTGGGCAGCACTGACACTCACAGTAAAGCCCATATGGATCTGCCTGCATTACCTGTACAATCTGTCACATATTGCTTCACTTCTCCAAGCATTGAATACCTCCTTCCTATAGCTATGATTTCACAATCTAATTCTGTAGAGTGGATATATACAAATATTAGTACTTACCACAGTATCTAGCATCCAGTAAGTACACATAAATGTCAGCTCCATTCCCTAGACTGGATCAATGGCCTTGAAAACATCTCAATAAATGACCTAGGTGAGCCTGTGCTGACTCCTTCTGCCTTGCATAGATTCTTGGACATTATGAATATTTTTCCCTTGTGAACTACAACATCTGAGTTTAAATCTGGGATGTATCAGCTAAAATAACTCATCTCACTTTAAAATTCATCTATAGTTTGAAATTCAGGGCCAGGATATTGCATTATCATCCACATATAGCTTTGGTCTTGAATTTAGTGGTAAAAAAGGATGGAAATCTATAGACCAAAAAAAATTATGCTGTAGGAAAAAAAATAACTTAATATTTGAACAGGGTGTAATAATAGACTTCCAGTTTCTTTCTCTATTTTATTTTTCTGCTATTTACCTACAGCCATATATGCAAGAATTACATATATCCAAATTCCCAAAAATCAAATTTAAAATGCCCTAAAATCTTTGCTTTCTTCTCTTTATTTTTGAATTGCTCTTATCTCTATTTTCAGAGATGCTCCCTTTCTTTCCTATGACAGAGCTCATTTGCCATGGCTATCAACAGCCCTGCAAAATCAATGATTCTCTCTCTCTCTCTCCTTCTTTTTCAATGTCTCATTTCTTCAACTCACACTGAGACCTGCACCAAGTTATGGGAACTGCTCTTCCCAGGGGAGTTTGACCTGAATTCATCTTGAAATCCTGACTGTATTCTGGCTGTTTGATGCTGTACATTTCTACATTTCTAACTCCTCTTCCTTAATGCTGACGATACTTTGCATTATCACGGAGATAGGGAAGTTGAAACAGGAAGCATATATAACATAGGTGAGACACTGAGATGTCTGGGCATATGGGCTCAGTAATGGATTTCCTTTATGTTATATATGTGTACCTGGGATAAATGCCTGGACATGGTTTGTTTTCCTCCCTAAAGACTCTCCAAAAAGTTCTGCTATTGATCACCCATCAATTTCTTAAAATAACTTGGCATAGCTAAAACTAGCAGAGTAAGGAAGTTCTGACATATGGTGAAATTCTCCAGCAATTGGGGGATTGTAATGTAACAGCCACAAATCTGTGTGTGCATCTCTTATGTGTAGCTCAAGACTTCTCAAGGGGGAATAAAGCCCCAAACACTGCTAATAACACCCACTCCTGCATTCCCAGCCCAGTGCTCTGCATAATGTAGGTGTTTAATACAGGTTTGTGAATATGATTAAAATAATTCCTGATTCTGTGCCTGCCAAAAGAGTACAGACCAAACTTTTTCTCTAACAGCAATTCAAATCCACATCCCTATCTTTTCTACTAAAGCCAACCTAGGAAGAAAGCTCTGTCAGAAAGTCATTTCCAGGACTTTAAATAAACTTGGTTTTGGGGTTTTCTTTTATTCTCTCTCTAGAATATTTAAGGGGATTTAATCAAACCACAAAATGTAAAAGAAATTAATTCTGTAATCTATCATTACTGCTAAAAAGAAAAAGACAAGAGGAAAATTCAACCATAATGAAAGGTTCAATTATTTCAATTACATCTCTTTTCAAAATGAACATTCTTTTACATCAGACATCTGTAATTTAGTGCTAATTTACTCCCCAAAATAGCATCGATTATAATACTTAACCAAAAAAAATGATAAAATACATTCACAAATTATTTAATGGTATTTATAAATGTAAGAATTATATATAATATATATATAACATATATATATACATATGATTAGTGAATTTTTGCCTTAATAGCTAATCCAATTATTATCAAGGAAAATCCAATTATACACACAGACTGTGTGTGGGGTGGTGGCATATATAATGTCTTTGTATAAAGATAAACTGCTCCCTACTCAGAATCATAAATACCAATAGAAAGCTCTTATAAATATCATGATGTCTTTGCCTTTTGAACTTCCATGTGCATGAAAAGCTCAAAAAAGTAATTAGCTGACTTTTTCTCTCACATGTTTCCATCAATCTGTGCCCAAGCATTTGTACTCACTTTGACATTCCAATAAGGAAAATATTAGCTCCTTCCATTGACTTTATTTTTTTTAATCTTTTTTAATCTTTTTTAACATTTACTTATTTTTGAGAGAGACAGAGAGAGAGAGAGAGAGGGCATGAGCAGGGTAGGGGCAGAAAGAGGGAGACACAGAATCCGAAGCAGGCTCCAGTCTCCGAGCTGTCAGCACAGAGCCCAACGTGGAGCTCAAACTCACAGACTGTGAGATCATGACCTGAGCCGAAGTCGACGCTTAACCCACTGAGCCACCCAGGCACCCCACTCCTTCCACTGACTTTACATGTGGAGATGAGATCAAATTTGCTTCTCAAACTGAGACACTTTATGGCACAGGATGTGCAGGAGCTGGCTCCTACTGGAGAGCTAATTGTTAAATATTTAGTAATTACAGCTGAAATCAGCCATGGTGGAAGTATTTACCCTGTGAAAATTGGCAAATGCTACAAGTTTGGGCTTTTGTGGTTGCTACGGTGATTTTGTTATGGTTGTTGTTGGGAGAGCAAACGTTTACCAGTGCACCACTGCATGAAGTAAGGGCAGCAATCCAGACGTGAGCATTCTAATCCAGGAGCGAGGACAGCAATTACTTCAAAGAAGTGGCACCAAACCATAGTTGGGCCATCTTTCTTGAGTGTTTGATTTATAATAAAAATAGTAACATGCAATATTCACATATTTATTAGCTCCCTAGCAGAAAGCTCAAAATTTTTTATTGCCCATTGTCCAGGTAAGTTTACAACTGACAACGTTAAAGTTCATTAGACAGTAAAGAATAATGTATATATAAGAGTTACAGTAAGCCTCTGAATAGTAATCCAAAAACCTATTTTAAAAAGTTTATTATCTTAGTTATAGTTCTTCTGCATTTACTTCCTAGAACAAAAGCATTTTTATTAAAATTAAAAGGAGTAATGGTATTTTCCTTCCACCATACAAAAGTTCACTAAGCCTATCAAAAACTATTAGTACCTATTATATGCAAGGTACTGTTTTTTAACACATTGATACTCAACCCTATGAACTAGAAATTATTATTCCCATTTTGCAGCATTAAGCTGAGAGGCATAGGGATTTAACTTACCTAAAGTTTCAGAACATGTAAGAGTCCAAGCCTGGATTAGAACCCTCCCTCTGACTCCAAAGATCATTCCTTTAACCACTATATTTAATTGCCTCTTGCACATACATGGTTCCCATATACTCAAACACACGCAAATTGTTCTTCCTTTCACTAGCGTGACCTTCACAACTGTGTGCCACGCTAATCATTGCAATTATTGACATGCTCACCACAGATGTGGAGCCACCGGTTGTTCAGATTGATGGCCTTTTGAGAGTTTATGGTAAATTGAGTTGTTGGTTCTAATTCACCCATTGATTAAATATTTGGTATAAAATTTGCAAACTCCTTCATTATTTGGTTATACCATGGTCCCATAATCTTCCCTGCCTCTCACGCCTTCTCCACTCTGTGCAGTGAAACATCAATTAGTGTCAGTGGCTCCACATACTGAAAAAAATCTCTTTTAAATTAAGTGTTACTTTTGATGTAAAGCAATATAGAAAGTCCCTAAATCCACATTTTCCTGTTGGTTTCCATTTCTAAAAATCAAATCCTATTATTCAATGTGGAATAATGAACCTGACCTTACAATCCATATATCAATTTTATCATCTTTTATCAGTAAAAGGAAAATCTACACATTTAAAATGAAAAACAACAACAACAACAACAACAATGTGCTTAGAAACAATGTGAAGACACAGCTGATGGAATTTCATGACAGCAATCGACAGGAATATGTCATTTACTTTCCGAAATCGGCAAATCTAATAACGCCTGGTATGTGAAGATGTCTTATAAATGTTAGAGAAGGAAAAGCTTAAACCTTGAAGAAGTCACTGAAAGTACAACCTTATAATAATCACACTGTAACAAGAGAGATGCCCCAGCATTTCAGGGACTTTATTAAAGCTGTTGGCAGACTTACTATTGGTTCACGAACTATTCATTAGCACTTCACCTAAATCCTGAGTTCTCTTGAAATTGAAAGACTCTTACCCAGCCCATTTATTTTCAAGTAATTCCAAAGGAGAATATTATTAGATGATTTTTAAGGATGAATAAGAGAGTTTAGAGGGCTACTAGCAACTGCTCTTTAGCTCAGAGTTATTCTTTATACCTTCAAGAATAATACAATTTGGCTCAACTTCACCTTCCTTTTCAGTGAGAAATAATTAGTTATCTCACATATGCAAGAAAAAATTGTATTAAAAACTCAATTACTTTGCTCAATTGAGATTACTTCCCTAGATGTAATGGCTCATTACCATAAAAACATGTACTCTAGTCAGAATCTTCTCAGATATTATGAGAAAATATATTTATTTCATTAATAAGGAGGTGAAAATTTTGAAACCTTATGATTAGCTCTGCATTTCTCCTGATACCAATATAAATTTCTAGAGTTCATTGATTTTCCACAAGAAATTATACATGCAGCTTGCTGAGGAATAGTACTTTTTTTTTTTGCATTAGGACAAGTTAAGAGTTTATACTAGATTATTTCTGAGGTTAAGTTTCGAAGACTAAATTTTAATGACCTTATTTATATTCCATACATTTTTATATTCATACTGAATTAGTCCACACAAAAAAGCTCAAACACTCAAGTGTCTTATATATTTATGCTATTATCTTCCCAGTATTTTCCTGATCTCATGTGGTATCAACATTCCATTTTGTCCTTTCTCTAATGCGTTTGATAATGAGTCTTATGTTAATGACACCTATTCTTAAATAATTATTGTTATAAACAATGGTCCTGTCTTCCTGCTCAGCAAATGCACTGTTGCATCTGTGAAAGCGCAATTGTTGCCATGACAACGGAGGTGTCCAACAAGGAGAGGAGGCAAAGCTTTTGTGTAACATCAAGTAGAAACAGCATGTAATTTCTTAAAATTGTTATTCAAATTAGATTTCGCGATCCATTTCAAAAAAAAAGAAATGTGTAACTTTTCCAATTTTTTCTCTCTCTTATAGGTTAATGGCTTTAGGAAAATATCTCTGTACAAGATAAAATAATTCATGTCAAATTCAATTTTTGTAAGCTTAATTGGCATACGTCATGTGGCCTGATGGTGCACATGAAAGAGAACTGATATAACGCCTGATATTAGCGTTAATAAAGACAGGCCACCCCAAATTACCCTCTGGTAATCAGGACCTAGCCGCACCCAGTTTGTTAAAATTTATGGGGTGATAAGGAAAGGATTTGATGTAGATGTGTTTCTCCGTCAGCACATAAATTGCCCTCAAAATTAGAGCACAGCATGGCTGCCAGCGTGTGTAGGTAGAACTGAAAAGATTGATGTGGAGAGCTCACTAGGCACACAGACAATGGCTTTTTGCTGTGCAGCTTAAGTAGCTTCTTACACAGGTGGTTTTTCCCCACACTCCCTCTCAGATCCCCAAGGGTTCTGGAGCCTCTGATAGGAAAATAGATGCATCAAGGGCAGAGTCTACATAAACATGATAACAACCTCTCTGTAGGAATGTTGGCTGAGAAAAAAATGAATAAATATAAAAAGCCAGAGGTGTGTCACTGAACCCTGGCAAAGAAGCAGATGATGGGTGAGAGGAGACAGGGTGTAGAAATCAAAGGAAGGAACATTATGAATTGTGAGAAGAAGCAGAAACATCTGACACCCCTGAAGTCAGTCCTGTAAAGAGTGAACAGAACACTGCATGTCAAACTGAGTACTGTAATTCGGGAAGATGCAGTGGGTGAAGGAAACTGCATTGATTATACAACTCAGGGCCTTACCAGAATACAAGTCATTTTGCACACACACTAACAATCCCAAAGTCCCAAAGGCAAAACTCAGTTATCACAGGCAAGCATTTGCATTCCTTACCCTGAGAGTAGGAACAAGTCAGTTAGTGACTGGACACTCACTATTGGTTGCTCTTGCAGAGCTGTTGGTTCTCTGCGGTTAACTAACTTTTAATTCTCTGTGGGCATCCTGTGGGTTTTTTTTGTGTGTGTGCTGAACATTTACAAATGAATTGCACCCAAGGTCCCATTCTGGGCCTAAACAAGCCAAACAGAATATATAACCATGAAGCACTCCATGAGTCTCCTGGAAGTGTATCCAGCCTAGCGGCGAAAACCCTGCCCAGGCACAAAGCTCCTTGATCATGGGAAAGGAAGCCGATTCCAAAGACAGCTTAGAGCCTGTCACTTTAACTAACCTCCAGGCCAATGGGGACTGCTGTCTGTACCATGAAGCTCCTACTCTGCACTGTGCTGAGCTCTGAGGATACAGAGGTAGGCAAGATGAAGCTGGTCGGTGAACAACTGAAATGTAAAATCTAACAAAGAAGCTAGGCACTATACAGCAAGCTAGTATGGGTGAAATCAGTGGGTGAGGAACTACAGGGCACTGTAGGGGTATTACAGGGAGATCTAACCTAGGAAAGTCAAAGAAAACTTCTCTGGAGGAGAGACAATTAAATTATAATTTAACCAGTAGGGCCAAAGCAGGAGTCAGTGGACAGTGGATTGCATGTCTCTTATATCTTATTTCCTGAGGGTAGTGGGAAGCCATTGAAAAGTTTTAAGCAGAGAAAATAAAGAGGCAGAGACCACAAACTAAAGTTGAAACAACTGTGTTTGATAAACCTTGCAAAATATCACTGCATAGGCAAGGTGACTTGGATAACTCTCCAAAAGAGTAAAACAGAAAAGGAGGAGATGCCTGCTTTGTGATACAGGCAGTGTGTAGAGTAGGCTTGGCTCCTGGAGTACTCAGCACATCACAACAACAGGGAAGTGTGAGGCATGGTCAGAGGTACTGACAATAATGAGCACAAGGACCAGAAGACTCCATGGCAGTGTCTAGTTGAGCTGCCAGCTCTCTAGCCTCATCTCTTTTCCCTGCTTTGTCTCAACCCCAATATAACCCAAAATCTCTTTGACACGGCATTTGGAAACACTGTGCCTTTGCTAGAAATTTGGGGGCAATGTGGAGGCAATGCGTAAAACATTGAACATCCCTTTTCTTAAAAGTCTTCTAGCTCCCCCATTCCACCCTGCTCCCCGCCCCCCAAATCTGCTCAGGCTTCAGCCTCCTGCCCACTACAATATAAACTCTCCTAGGGCAGAAATTTTTATTACTTTTGTGTACTACTGAATCTCCAATACCTGCCTATGTTAGGCACTCCATAAATATTTTTCAATTAAAGCAATGAGCCTCCAGAGTCTCCTCACATTTTCCAGCTTGTTTTCTGGATTTCCTTCTAGAAGCTCCACTTTCTCACTTCATTGTGCAGAACACTTCACCTCCTACTCTTACCCACAGCTGCCCTTCCCAAAAATTCATTAATATGCTCTGACAAAGATCCTCATGCCTCACCCATCACAGCAGAGAAGAGCGTGCAGAGACTGGGATGTCAAACTTCCCTTCCCCTTGAGTCTCTGCAAAGAGTCAGTTCAGGATTAAAGTAACCTGCTTTCTACCCAACTACTCAGAGTTGTAGAAGAAACATTTCTCTTTAGCTAGAATAATCTGTGTGGAATTATACTTTTAAAAATTTTTTTTCATGTTTACTTATTTTTGAGAGAGACAGAAACAGAGTGTGAGTGGGGGAGGGGCAGAGAGAGAGGGAGACAGAATCAGAAGCAGGCTCCAGGCTCCAAGCTGTCAGCACAGAGCCCAACGCGGAGAAATCACGACCTGAGCTAAGTCCAATGTTTAACCAACTAAGCCACCCAGGCGTCCCTATATTTTTTAATTTCACTCACATGAAGCAATAGTAATGAAAACATCCAACCTGCTTTCTTGAAAGTTCATTAAAAAAATTTCACTTTTGCATTATTTTAAGTTCTTAAAATAATATACTACCTACCCCTACTACCCCTATTTTATATAATAGTATAATTTAGTGATGAGATGTTGTCTGAGAGACTCTTTTATCATTTATATTTTTTCAACTTGTTTTCCCTTTTCTCCTGTGAATATATATATATGCTCATTGTAGAAAACTATGTATACACACATATATGCATCTATACACAAACACACACATATATACAAAAAATTAAATCATAGTCATTTCTTCAAATCCATAGTTAAAATGATACTATATACACAATACTATGTCCTGATGCTTGTACACTAGGAGCCTACTAACTAAAAATTATTTGTTATATTAAATCAAGTACCAAGAGTATGGTACAAATAATGTGTTATAGAGTGCAGAGAATTAAGAAATCGCTGGATAGCTTTTCAAAAGAGATGTGTCTTTGACCTAAGGGGAAGGGAAGCGCACTTGGGGAGAGAGCAAGCCCCGGCAGAAGTTGTTCTCTGAAGGACAGTAAGGTAGCCATCTGGGTGAGGTAAGAGATTTAGACTAAAGAGAGGATAAGAGGCATGTGGGAAGGAATGCTGGAGACATGGTTTGGATTACTCTAGGAAGAGGTAAGTCAAAGCATGATAATGAGCAGCCACATATAGATATATCAGCAATTTCACTTAAGGAACAGGAAGAGATTGAACTTGGAAAAGATTCTATTTGATCTTCATACAACAATGCCAATTTATAGTTCTAATTCTCTATGTGTGTATATCCCTGATTTCAATTTTTGATTTGATTTTGCCATGTTCCAAGGCATAACCCCTTTCCTGTCTAAAGAAACTGCATGTTGGAATTTATTTTATGAAAGACTAGAATAATCAGACTAAGTCTCTTTTCAGATAATGGGACTAAGTGAGTTTGTCTATTTTTGCAAATATAGCTAACTCTTTACTGACAAAAAGCACCCGGCAATCCTATAACTGGTAATTAGAAGTAATGCAATACCTTTTAGATAGCTTACGCAAAAACATGAAGACCATAGGTAAAGTTCTTTTGTACCACAGTTTAACGTTAGTAGCATATGTAAGCATATATAGTATATATATGTATAGTGCATATGTAGTGTGTGTGTGTGTGTGTGTGTGTGTGTGTGTGTGTGTATATATGTAGTGTATATGTAATATAATTTCCTCTTGCTTTTCCTGAAATTTTATTCAAAAGAATTTGTTTTCTGACTATAATTTGGCAAAAGGCAAGTTAAAATGGGTGCTGGAAAAGATTAAATTTATTCTTGTCTTGAGTTTACACTATGAAACCTCAGCCCCATAATTTTTGTTTTAATTACATCCAGACCATATTTAGCAATAAAAGGAGAATAGAAGGAGTGGGAGACGGTGGTGCTTTCTAGAGTTTTTATGTTCTTTAACTTTCAATATTCACATCTACTATACAAGACCCACTTATCTCATGGCTTACTTATTTATGCTTCTGGTCAAAGGTATAAGGTTTTAAAAAATCTACACTTAAATTATTTATTAATGTAATTAAACTTCCTCAAATATTTTTTAATTGTCTCAGGAAGGATTTACTATAGTCTTATTCCACTTAGCACTAAGCAAAGCCCTTCAGTCTTAGACAATATTGTAATACAAATTATATATATGAGGATAAATTCCAGGGAGGTGCAGGAAAGCAAGAGCATTTTACAGATTATCATCCATTCTTTTTTTCAATTTGTAAATGCAATACAGGTCTTAACTATTTTTTCCACATATGGAAAGTAAGTTTCCCAATATGTAAGATTACCTTACTGGAAGTTGCAAACTATGCTAACACAAGTTTTTCCTTGCCCCTCTAAATCTGTCATTATGAATAACACAGCCAAATGACTAATGACTTTCCATTTGTCATCCAGACACTAATATTTCAGTTAAGATATGTAAACTACACTCAACTAGTATCAGCTGAAATTATGTCACTCCTGTAAAAAAAAAAAAAAAAGATTTTCCCCTTTGGCTATCCCCATTGCCACTGGCCCCCTTCTTTCACTGATAATGATGATTCTGCATTGTATTTAGAGCCAAATAAACAGACTTAGATTGTTAAGTGAGAGGTATTTATTTTAAATAGGTGACCCAACACTAATTTTTTTCAGTTTTTAATTTTAGCAACAAAACAGAATTTAATTATGCTCTGAGTTCTGACTTGGGGGGCCTCAATGAATATTGCCCTTATTCCATATTTCACTGCTTCCATTATAGGAGGTACAGATCTCCTATAAAGCATATAAAGCATATTCATTACATTCTCTGCTTGGTTTTAAAAAAGTCTCTGAACTATTAATGAATTCTTTAAAGTGATCTAACAAGGGATTTATGAGAAACACTATGTTTCAAAAATAGTGCCAAGGTGTTCATTGCCTGTGCCCAAAATTAATTATAAAAACTACCTTAACTCTCCTGACTTCCTCCCAAAGCTAACTCTTTGGATTCTCTGGCCACAGCTGCCATTAATAGCTTTGTGCTATTTGTATCAATATATTTATTTTTTTAATGTTTTATTTTATTTTTGAGAGATAGTGTGAGCAAGAGAGGGGTAGAAACACAGGGAAACACAGAATAGGAAGCGGGCTGCAGGCTCTGAGCTGCCAGCATGGAGCCTGATGCGAGACTTGAACACACGACCCATGAGATCATGACCTGAGCCAAAGTCAAATGCTTAACTGACTGAGCCACCCAGATGCCCCTGTATCAATACATTTAAACTTCCAGAGGGATCTAGTTAAATTTTCTACCTCTAATGAATATATCACATAATAGTGTTTTAAGTATTTTAAAACACCACTACTAGATCTTTTTTTACCTTATGCACTTTTATCTTAAGTAAATTATTTTAATTTTTAATTTTTCTTTTAATCATTTTATTTAGGTATAATTGGCTTATAATAAACTGCACATATTTGAAGTGTACAATTTGAAAAGTTTTAACATATTTATACATCTAAGAAACCATCACCACAATAAAAATAATAAACATATCTTTTATCCCCCCGCCCAAATTTTCTTTGTAATTCCTACCCTGTCTCCAACCCCATCTCCAAGCAACCACTTATCTGCCATCTACCATAGATTAGTGTGCATTTTCTAGAATTATATATCAATGCAATGATACAGTATGTGCTCTTTTTTGTCCAGCTTCCTTTATTTTGTATAATTATTTTTAGATTCTCTTATTGTGTAGTATGTTTCAAAATCTGTTCCTTTTTATTACTCAGTAGTATAACAGTTTCCATACCATTCATTTCTTGATGAACATTTGAATTGTTTCCAGAGTTTGGCTATCATAACTAAAGTTCTACAAACATTCATGTAGAAGTCTTCGTATGGACATGTCTTTCCATTTCTCTTGGTTAAATACATAAGAGAGGAATGGATGGATCATATGGTGTGTATATGTTTAACTTTTTAAGAAACTGCCAGCTTTTGAAAGTAGTTGTACCATTTTACCTTTACACCAGCAGTAGTAATTTGTCCATATTTGAGGGAAATGGTCTGATCAATGCTACTAATACTCTTCTGACTCTTAGAAAACATGTAAAGTATGGACATATACAAGTAGCCCTAGAAAACACCAGAAGTGCTACCAATAAATAAGTTAAATAATTAAGAAAAGAAACTCACCATACAATTCACTTTCCAAAATAACTTGTTCTTTGAGAACAGTTCATGTTACATTACACATCCTTAGAATTATATCAAACCTCAAAAAGCAAGACAGTACAACTTACTTCTAAGGGAGTCTTAGAGCTAGAGGCTTTGTATTTTCTCCTTTGTGTCCTCTTCAGAGCCCCAGTTATAGCTCTAAGGTTATACCCCAAAATGCTAACCCCCCAAAATGTTTATTAATACATGGTGATTGTCCACTATAAGAGAAGTTTGTGGCTTAAATTAAACAGAGGAATATTTATCTGCCATTTGGACCACTCCTTTCCTTCTAAAGACAATCAATAATAATTTCACAAGGAACAATTTAATCTCTTTTCAAAAAGTATAAACTCCTTTTTTAGACAAGTGAAAATGAAAATACAATAGTCCAAAATCTTTGTGATGCAACAAAAGCTGTTCTAAGAGAGAAGATTACAGCAATACAGGCCTGCATCAAGAAGTAAGAAAATATCTCAAATAAACAACCTAACTTTATACCTAAAGAAGCTGGAAAAAGAACAAAGCTTAAAATGAGAAAGAAGGAAATAAGATTAGAGCAGACATAAATGAAATAGAGACAAAAACAAACAATAGAATAGATCAATGAGACCAGGAGCTCATTCTTTGAAAGGATCAATAAAATTTATACACTTTTAGCTAAACTCATCAGAGAGAGAGAGAGACAGAGAGAGAGAGAGAGAGAACTCAACTAAATAAAATCAAAAAGAAAAGAAAAGAAATAACAACCAATACCACAGAAATATAAAGGATTATAAGAAAATCTTATGAAAAATTACATGCCAAGAAAGTGGGCAAACTAGAGAATATACGGATAAATTTCTAGAAACATATGAAATCATAAAACTAAATCAGGAAAAAATGGAAAATTTGAACACACCATTACTAGGCATGAAATTTCATTACTAGGCAGGAAATTGAAACAGTAATCAAAAATACCTAACAAAAAAGTCCATGGCTTCACTAATAAATTCTACCAAAGATTTTTTTTTGTTTTATTCTTATTTTTTTTAATATATGAAATTTATTGTCAAATTGGTTTCCATACAACACCCAGTGCTCATCCCAAAAGGTGCCCTCCTCAATACCCATCACCCACCCTCCCCTCCTTCCCACCCCCCATCAACCCTCAGTTTGTTCTCAGTCTTTAACAGTCTCTTATGTTTTGGCTCTTTCCCACTCTAACCTCTTTTTTTTTTTCCTTCCCTTCCCCCATGGGTTTCTGTTAGTTTCTCAGGATCCACATATAAGTGAAAACATATGGTATCTGTCTTTCTCTGTATGGCTTATTTCACTTAGCATCACACTCTCCAGTTCCATCCACGTTGCTCCAAAAGGCCATATTTCATTTTTTCTCATTGCCACGTAGTATTCCATTGTGTATATAAACCACAATTTCTTTATCCATTCATCAGTTGATGGACATTTAGGCTCTTTCCATAATTTGGCTATTGTTGAGAGTGCTGCTATAAACATTGGGGTACAAGTGGCCCTATGCATCAGTACTCCTGTATCCCTTGGATAAATTCCTAGCAGTGCTATTGCTGGGTCATAGGGTAGGTCTATTTTTAATTTTCTGAGGAACCTCCACAGTGCTTTCCAGAGCGGCTGCACCAATTTGCATTCCCACCAACAGTGCAAGAGAGTTCCCGATTCTCCACATCCTCTCCAGCATCTATAGTCTCCTGATTTGTTCATTTTGGCCACTCTGACTGGCGTGAGGTGATATCTGAGTGTGGTTTTGATTTGTATTTCCCTGATAAGGAGCGACACTGAACATCTTTTCATGTGCCTGTTGGCCATCCGGATGTCTTCTTTAGAGAAGTGTCTATTCATGTTTTCTGCCCATTTCTTCACTGGGTTATTTGTTTTTCGGGTGTGGAGTTTGGTGAGCTCTTTATAGATTTTGGATACTAGCCCTTTGTCCGATATGTCATTTGCAAATATCTTTTCCCATTCCGTTGGTTGCCTTTTAGTTTTGTTGGTTGTTTCCTTGGCTGTGCAGAAGCTTTTGATCTTCATAAGGTCCCAGTAATTCACTTTTGCTTTTAATTCCCTTGCCTTTGGGGATGTGTCGAGTAAGAGATTGCTACGGCTGAGGTCAGAGAGGTCTTTTCCTGCTTTCTCCTCTAAGGTTTTGATGGTTTCCTGTCTCACATTCAGGTCCTTTATCCATTTTGAGTTTATTTTTGTGAATGGTGTGAGAAAGTGGTCTAGTTTCAACCTTCTGCATGTTGCTATCCAGTTCTCCCAGCACCATTTGTTAAAGAGACTGTCTTTTTTCCATTGGATGTTCTTTCCTGCTTTGTCAAAGATGAGTTGGCCATACGTTTGCGGGTCTAGTTCTGGGGTTTCTATTCTATTCCATTGGTCTATGTGTCTGTTTTTGTGCCAATACCATGCTGTCTTGATGATGACAGCTTTGTAGTAGAGGCTAAAGTCTGGGATTGTGATGCCTCCTGCTTTGATCTTCTTCAAAATTCCTTTGCCTATTCAGGGCCATTTGTGGTTCCATACAAATTTTAGGATTGCTTGTTCTAATTTCGAGAAGAATGCTGGTGCAATTTTGATTGGGATTGCATTGAATGTGTAGATAGCTTTGGGTAGTATTGACATTTTGACAATATTTATTCTTCCAATCCATGAGCAGGGAATGTCTTTCCATTTCTTTATATCTTCTTCAATTTCCTTCATAAGCTTTCTATAGTTTTCAGCATACAGATCTTTTACATCTTTGGTTAGATTTATTCCTAGGTATTTTATGCTTCTTAGTGCAATTGTGAATGGGATCAGTTTTTTATTTGTCTTTCTGTTGCTTCATTGTTAGTGTATAAGAATGCAACTGATTTCTGTACATTGATTTTGTATCCTGCAACTTTGCTGAATTCATGTATCAGTTCTAGCAGACTTTTGGTGGAGTCTATTGGATTTTCCATGTATAATATCATGTCATCTGCAAAAAGTGAAAGCTTGACTTCATCTTTGTCAATTTGGATGCCTTTGATTTCCTTTGTTGTCTGATTGCTGATGCTAGAACTTCCAGTACTATGTTAAACAACAGCGGTGAGAGTGGGCATCCCTGTCGTGTTCCTGATCTCAGGGAAAAAGCTCTCAGTTTTTCCCCGTTGAGGATGATGTTACCTGTGGGCTTTTCATAAATGGCTTTTATGATCTTTAAGAATGTTCCTTCTATCCCGACTTTCTCAAGGGTTTTTATTAAGAAAGGGTGCTGGATTTTGTCAAAGGCCTTTTCTGCATCGATTGACAGGATCATATGGTTCTTCTCTTTTTTTTGTTAATGTGATGTATCACGTTGAATGATTTGCGAATGTTGAACCAGCCCTGCATCCCAGGAATGAATCCCACTTGATCATGGTGAATAAATCTTTTTATATGCCATTGAATTCGATTTGCTAGTATCTTATTGAGAATTTTTGCATCCATATTCATCAGGGATATTGACCTGTAGTTCTCTTTTTTTACTGGGTCTCTGTCTGGTTTAGGAATCAAAGTAATACTGGCTTCATAGAATGAGTCTGGAAGTTTTCCTTCCCTTTCTATTTCTTGGAATAGCTTGAGAAGGATAGGTATTATCTCTGCTTTAAACGTCTGGTAGAACTCCCCTGGGAAGCCATCTGGTCCTGGACTCTTATTTGTTGGGAGATTTTTGATAACCGATTCAATTTCTTCACTGGTTATGGGTCTGTTCAAGCTTTCTATTTCCTCCTGATTGAGTTTTGGAAGAGTGTGGGTGTTCAGGAATTTGTCCATTTCTTCCAGGTTGTCCAATTTGTTGGCATATAATTTTTCATAGTATCCCCTGATAATTGTTTGTATCTCTGAGGGATTGGTTGTAATAATTCCATTTTCATTCATGATTTTATCTATTTGGGTCATCTCCCTTTTCTTTTTGAGAAGCCTGGCTAGAGGTTTGTCAATTTTGTTTATTTTTTCAAAAAACCAACTCTTGGTTTCGTTGATCTGCTCTACAGTTTTTTTAGATTCTATTTTGTTTATTTCTGCTCTGATCTTTATTATTTCTCTCCTTCTGCTGGGTTTAGGCTGCCTTTGCTGTTCTGCTTCTATTTCCTTTAGGTGTGCTGTTAGATTTTGTATTTGGGATTTTTCTTGTTTCTTGAGATAGGCCTGGATTGCAATGTATTTTCCTCTCAGGACTGCCTTCGCTGCGTCCCAAAGCATTTGGATTGTTGTATTTTCATTTTCGTTTGTTTCCATATATTTTTTAATTTCTTCTCTAATTGTCTGGTTGGCCCACTCACTCGTTAGTAGGGTGTTCTTTAACCTCCACGCTTTTGGAGGTTTTCCAGACTTTTTCCTGTGGTTGATTTCAAGCTTCATAGCATTGTGGTCTGAAAGTATGCATGGTATAATTTCAATTCTTGTAAACTTATGAAGGGCTGTTTTGTGACCCAGTATATGATCTATTTTGGAGAATGTTCCATGTGCACTCGAGAAGAAAGTATATTCTGTTGCTTTGGGATGCAGAGTTCTAAATATATCTGTCAAGTCCATCTGATCCAATGTCTCATTCAGGGCCCTTGTTTATTGACCGTGTGTCTAGATGATCTATCCATTTCTGTAAGTGGAGTGTTAAAGTCCCCTGCAATTACCACATTCTTATCAATAAGGTTGCTTATGTTTATGAGTAATTGTTTTATATATTTGGGGGCTCCGGTATTCAGCGCATAGACATTTATAATTGTTAGCTCTTCCTGATGGATAGACCCCGTAATTATTATATAATGCCCTTCTTCATCTCTTGTTACAGCCTTTAATTTAAAGTCTAGTTTGTCTGATATAAGTGTGGTTACTCCAGCTTTCTTTTGGCTTCCAGTTGCATGATAAATAGTTCTCCATCCCCTCACTCTCAATCTAAAGGTGTCCTCAGATCTAAAATGAGTCTCTTTTAGACAGCAAATAGATGCGTCTTGTTTTTTTATCCATTCTGATACCCTATATCTTTTGGTTGGCGCATTTAATCCATTTACATTCAGTGTTATTATAGAAAGATACGGGTTTAGAGTCATTGTGATGTCTGTATGTTTTATGCTTGTAGTGATGTCTCTTGTACTTTGTCTCACAGGATCCCCCTTAGGATCTCTTGTAGGGCTGGTTTAGTGGTGACAAATTCCTTCAGTTTTTGTTTGTTTGGGAAGACCTTTATCTCTCCTTCTATTCTAAATGACAGACTTGCTGGATAAAGGATTCTCGGCTGCATATTTCTCCTGTTTAGCACACTGAAAATATCGTGCCAATCCTTTCTGGCCTGCCAAGTTTCAAAAGAGAGATCAGTCACGAGTCTTATAGGTCTCCCTTTATATGTGAGGGCACGTTTACCCCTTGCTGCTTTCAGAATTTTCTCTTTATCCTTGTATTTTGCCAGTTTCACTATGTATGTCATGCAGAAGATCGATTCAAGTGACGTCTGAAGGGAGTTCTCTGTGCCTCTTGGATTTCAATGCCTTTTTCCTTCCCCAGTTCAGGGAAGTTCTCAGCTATGATTTCTTCAAGTACCCCTTCAGCACCTTTCCCTCTCTCTTCCTCCTCTGGGATACCAATTATGCGTATATTATTTCTTTTTAGTGTATCACTTAGTTCTCTAATTTTCCACTCATACTCCTGGATTTTTCTATCTCTCTTTCTCTCAGCTTCCTCTTTTTCCATAACTTTATCTTCTAGTTCACCTATTCTCTCCTCTGCCTCTTCAAGCCGAGCTGTGGTGGTTTCCATTTTGTTATGCATTTCATTTAAAGCGTTTTTCAGCTCCTCGTGACTGTTCCTTAGTCCCTTGATCTCTGTAGCAAGAGATTCTCTGCTGTCCTCTATACTGTTTTCAAGCCCAGAGATTAATTTTATGACTATAATTCTAAATTCACTTTCTGTTATATTATTTAAATCCTTTTTGATCAGCTCATTAGCTGTTGTTATTTCCTGGAGATTCTTCTGAGGGGAATTCTTCCGTTTGGTCATTTTGGATAGTCCCTGGAGTGGTGAGGACCTGCAGGGCACTTCCCCTGTGCTGTGGTGTATAACTGGAGTTGGTGGGCGGGGCCGCAGCCAGTCCTGATGTCTGCCCCCAGCCCACTGCTGGGGCCACAGTCAGACTGGTATGTGCCTTCTCTTCCCCTCTCCTAGGGGCAGGATTCACTGTGGGGTGGCGTGGCCCGTCTGGGCTACTTGCACACTGCCAGGCTTGTGATGCTGGGGATCTGGCGTATTACCTGGGGTGGGTAGGCAAGGTGCAAGGGGGCAGGAGGGGCAGGCTTAGCTCGCTTCTCCTTAGGTGATCCACTTCAGGAGGGGCCCTGTGGCAGCGGGAGGGAGTCAGATCCGCCGCTAGAGGTTTGGCTCCGCAGAAGCACAGAGTTGGGTGTTTGCGCGGAGGGAGCAAGTTCCCTGGCAGGAACTGGTTCCCTTTGGGATTTTGGCTGGGGGATGGGTGGGGGAGATGGCGCTGGCGAGCGCCTTTGTTCCCCACCAAACTGAGCTCTGTCATCCGGGGGCTCAGCAGCTCTCCCTTCCCTTTGTCCTCCAGCCTTCCCGCTTTCTGAGCAGAGCTGTTAACTTATGACCTCCCAGACGCTAAATCGAGCTTGCTGTCAGAACACACTCCGTCCATCCGGCCCCTCCGCTTTTGCAAGCCAGACTCGGGGGCTCTGCTTGGCCGGTGAGCCGCCCCTCCGCCCCGGCTCCCTCCCGCCAGTCTGTGGAGCGCTCACCGCCTTGCCGCCCTTCCTACCCTCTTCTGTGGGCCTCTCATCTGCGCTTGGCTCCAGAGACTCCGTTCTGCTAATCCTCTGGCGGTTTTCTGGGTTATTTAGGCAGGTGTAGGTGGAATCTGCACGGCCCGCCTCTACCAAAGATTTAAAGAAGAGTTAATACCTATTCTTCTCAAACTATTCCAAAAAAATAAGAGGAAGGAAAGCTTCCAAATTCATTCTATGAAGTCCATATTACCCTGATACCAAAACCAGATAGACACTACCAAAAAAAAGGGAAATTATGGGTCAATATCTCTGATGAGATAAACTCTGATAAACTTAAAATCCTCCACAAAATATTAGCAAACTGAAAAGAATCATTCTCCATAATCAAGTGGGATTTATTCTTAGGATGCAAGGGTATTTCACTATCTGCAAATCAATCAATGTGATACATCACATCAATATGAGAAAGGATAAGAACAATATGATTATTTCAACAAAGGTCATATATGAAAAGCCCACAGCTAACATCATACTCAAAGGTGAAAAACTGAGAGCTTTTCCTCTAAGATTAGGAACAAGACAAGGATGGACACTCTTACCACTATTATCCAACATAGTACTGGAAGTCTTAGCCACAGCAATCAGACAACAAAAAGGAATAAAAGGCATCCAGGTTGGTAAGGAAGAAGTAAAATTTCCACAATGACATGACACTATAGATAGAAAACCCAAAAGACTTCACCAGAAAACTGCTACAACTGATAAATTAATTCAGTAAAGCCACAGGGTACAAAATCAATATACAGAAATCTGTTGCATTTTTATACACTAATAATGAAGTAGCAGAAAGACAAATTAAGAAAACAACCTCATTTACAATTGCACCAAAAGAATAAAATACCCTAGCAATAAACTTAACCGAAAAGGTAAAAGACTAGTACTTTGAAAACTATAAAACATTGATGAAATAAATTGAAGATGACACAAACAAACAGAAATATAGTCCAAGCTCATGGACTGAGAGAACCAATATTTTTGAAATGTCCATACTACCCAAAGCAATATACAGATTTAATGCAATCCTATCAAACTACCAATAGCATTTTTTCATAGAACTAGAACAAATAATCCTAAAATTTGTATGGAACCGTAAAAACCCTAAATAGCCAAAGCAACCTGAAAAGAACAAAACTGGAGGTATCACAATCCCAAATTTCAAGATATACTACAAATCTGCAGTAATCAAAACAGCATGGTACTGGCATAAAAACTGACACATAGATTAATGGAACAGAAGAGAGATCCAAGAAATAAACCCATGATTATATGGTTAATTAATTTACAACACTTACAACACAGTAGGCAAGAATATGCAATGTGAAAAAGTCTCTTCAACAAACGGTGCTGGGAAAACTGGATGGCTACATGCAAAAGAATGAAACTGGACCACTTCCTTACACCATATACAAAGATAAATTCAAAATGGATGAAAGACCTAATTGTGAGACCTGAAACAATAAAATTCCTAGAAGAAAATATAGGCAATAATCTCTGACATCAGCTGTAGAAATATTTTTCTGGGGGCACCGGGGTGGCTCAGTTGGTTAAGCGTCCAACTTCAGCTCAGGTCATGATCTCACAGTCCGTGAGTTTGAGCCCCACGCTGGGCTCTGTGCTGACAGCTTGGAGACTGGAGCCTGCTTCAGATTCTGTTTCTCCCTCTCTCTCTGCCCCTCCCCTGCTCATGCTCTGTCTCTCCCTGTCTCAAAAATAAAAACATCAAAAAAATTTTTTTAATAAAAAAAAGAAATATTTTTCTAGATATGTCTCCTTCAGCAAGGTAAACAAAAGCAAAATTAAACTATTAAGACTACATCACAATGAAAACTTCACAATAAAAAGCATTCTTTCTGCAAATAACCTAGTCAGCAAACTAAATGACAATCCACTGAATGGGAGCAGATATTTGCAAATAACAAATCTGATAAGGGATTAATATTCAACATACATAAAGATTTTATACAACCCAACACCAGAAAACAAATAATCCAGTTTAAAAATGTGCTGAAGTTATGAACAGACATTTCTCCAAAGAAGACATACAGATGGCCAACAGATACATGAAAAGATGCTCAACATCACTCATTATCAGAGAAATGCAAATCAAACTACAATGAGATATCACTTCACACTAGTTAGAACAGCTAAAATCAAAAACATAAGAAACAACTTTTGGCAAGGATGTGGAGAGTAAGAACTCTTGTGCAATATTGGTGGGAATGGAAACTGGTCCAGCCATTGTGGAAAACAGTATGGAAGTTCGTCAAAAAATGAAAAATAGGATTACCATATGATCCACTAATTCCACTACTGGATACTTACCCAAAGAAAATCAAAACACTAATTTGAAAAGATACATGCATCCCCTCGTGTACTGCAGCATTATTTAAATAGCCAAGATATGGAAGCAACCCAAGTATCCATCGATAGATGAATGGATAAAGAAGGTGTGGTACACACACACACACACACACACACACACACACACACCAGGATATTACTCAGCCATAAAAAATAATGAAATTTTGCCATTTGCATCAATACAGATGAAACTCAGAGAAAGACAAATATCATATGATTTCATTTATATGTGGAATTTAAGAAACAAAACAAAATGAACCAAAAAAAAAAGAGACAAACAAAAACATATTCTTAACAAACTGGTGGTTACCAAAGGGGAAGTGGGTGGAGGGATGGGTGAAATAGGTGAAGAGGAATAAGTACACTTACCAGGATGAGCACGGACTAATGTACAGAATTGTTGAATCACTATATTTTACACCTGAATTAATGTAATGCTACTAATTATACTGAATTAAAAAATGAAACTAGAAGTATAAATTCCTTTTCTCAGAGACTAGTTTTAAACACCTTCCTGTTTTCTAATAAACAAAGGGAAAGAAGATGTACAAATGCAAATACAATCATATATTTAAAATAAACTTGCTTTTTAAAAGCATCTTTTTGTGTACTTTTTGCATACTTTTGTCGAAAAGAATACTATGAAAGTAAAAGCATATGGCTAGCCACAGGCAGGCTGCAAAGGCATATAGCTCTAGCTACTCCTCCCTCTCCCAAAAACAACTCCACTGTGGAGTAAGAGATTTACAATAAAATGAAAGACTTTTCTTCTGTGCTAAAAGCCAAGAAATCTACTATGTTCAGTAAAAAAGATCAATAAGCTTTCATTTTCAGATATTCAGTGATCAAAAAATTATGTTAACAATTCAACAAATATTTACATAAAAATTATTTTTTGTTTATTCCCCAAACACTGGTAGACTGTGCTAGACACTGCCAGGCAGGGACTGAAGATTCAAACAGGAATAAATCAAGTCTTTCCTTTCATAGAATCTTATTGAGGTGGTTGGGGGCAGGGCATGGATTGGAAAGAAGAGAAAGGAGGAGACAGACATGTAAATAAATCATTATAATATTGTGAAATTAGTTGAATAAAGTTGAACACAAAGTACACTGACAGTTCGAAAGAAGTAACTAGCTTTATTGTGGGAGATGAAGGGGGACTGCACAGGGTTCAGCTCTGTCTGATTCCAAAGAAGCATATGACATAGGGGCTTACAGCCTCATTGCAGAGATAAAATCCACTATAACTCAATACCGATTCAAAGAAATCAGTTACTAATTAGCAATTTAAAACTTTCTGAAAGCAGTTTTTTCTATTTGCTGATGCAGTAGATTTGCCTCTAGAATCACTCTTGGAGTACTCAGTGCTTATCCGTGAACATATTACCTCAGAGTTAAGACCTAAGTAAATGAAGAAAGGATTTAAAAGACAGATGTGTTGGAGGTTTCAAAACAGAGTAGGAAATATGCAAAAACTAAAACTCCTTATTTAACAATTCTGTGTAGAAACAACACTCTCAGAGAGACTTTCAAAGACTCCTAACTTGAAAATAGTAGCACGTCCCAGAAAAAAAAAATGTTGTATTGTTTTACTTTATAGAATCATAGCCCATATACAAATAGTGGCAGTTACTTTACTTTAAAAACTATGCTGTATTTTTATATTGGGCTACTATCTAGTCATTAAAGAACCATAATATTCTCAAAAGATATCATTAAGAGAGTGAAAAGGCCAGCCACAGCCTGGGAGATATTCATAATAAATATAGCTGCCAAAAAAGTGATATCCAAAATGTAAGAAGTTCTAGAAAGAGACAATCCAGTTTTTAAATGAGTGAAAGGCATGAGGGGCATTAAGGAGGGCACTTTTTGGGATGAGCACTGGGTGTCATATGTAAGAGATAAATCACTGGGTTCTACTCCTGAAGCCAAGACTACACTGTATGTTATCTAACTTGCATTTAAATAATAAAAAGAGTGAAAGTCTTAACAGACACTTCAGAAAAAGTACATCCAAATTGCCAATAAGCTAATTTAAAAATTCTCAAAATCATTATTCATCAGCTAAAAGAAAATTGAGACCAAAGCCTCATCAGAATGGTTTAAATTAAAAGACTGGTAATTCCAGGGGTTGAAGAGGATAAGGAACAACTGGAATTTTCAATACTGTTGGTGCAAGTGTAAATTTGTACAGTCACTTTGGAAACTGTTTGGCAGTATTTACTAAAAAGCTAAACACAGACCTACCTACTCTATGAAACAACAATTCTCCTTCTAGGAATATTCTCTAGGGTAGTAAATGCATATATTAGCCAAAAGACACATAGAAGAATGTTCATAGCAGTTCTATTCCTAATAACCATAAGCTAAAAACAATGCAAATGTCCATCAACAGTAGAATGATTAAAATTAAAATTGTGTGGTATTTTCATACTACAGTATACAACATGAGAGTAAAAGAAAACTGCTACACAGTAGTGTAAGTGCCTGACATTAAGCTTTTGATTGTAGTATAAGTGCCTGACAATCAGCTTTTGATTGTCAAGGCACCCTTTTCAAAAGACATCCATCTTGAATAACCATAACGCCAGCTATATGACGCAGCTACTAGCAAAACAACCAGATAAAGAACTAGAAGAAGGTCCCTCTTCAAACTACTTGAGTGACTCCATTTCTCCTTTCCTGTACCATAATTCCCATTCTTACGCTTTAAATTACCCAATATAAAATGAAGCCATGTAGCTCTCGACACCACAAGTCCAGACCCTAATAAAGGCAGAACCCCAGGTTCTCTTTCCCCAGCACATCCCTGGGCAGTCCTCAGGTGCGTCCTATGCCCTCCAGGGCTTGTAAATGATAAATCTTGTTCCTCAAAGTTCCCTTATAGTTAAATGGATTAAAGACTTGAATGCAAGACCTAAAACCATAAAATTCCTAGAAGAAAACATAGGGGAAAGTCTTCCTGATACTGGTCTTGGCAATGATTTTTTGGATTTGACATCCAAAGCATAGACAATGAAAGCACAAAGAGACCACATCAAACAACAACTGGGACTACATCAAACTAAAAAGCTCTGCATAGCAAAGGAAACAATAGAGGGAACAGGTAGACTATGCAATGAGAGAAAATATTTGCAAATCATGTATCTGATATGGAGTTAATTTTCAAAATATATAAGGCACTTATCCACCTCAATAGCCAAAAACAAACAACAAACAAAACAAAAAACCAACAACAAATAATCCCATTGAATAATGGGCAAAGTACTAGAATAGAGATTTTCCCAAAGAAATACAAATGGCCAACAGGTTATTGAAAACGTGCTCAACATCACTAGTCATCAGGGAAATGCAAATCAAAACCGTAATTAGACATCACCTCATACCTGTTAGAATGGCTATTAACAAAAAGACAAGAAATAACGAATGTTGGTGAGGGTCTAGAGAAAAGGAACCATTGTACACTATTCATGGGAATGTGAACTGGCATAGTCATATGGAAAATATTCTGGAGGTTTCCCAAAAATTAAAAATAGAACTACCACATGATCCAACAATTTCACTTCTAGACATATATCCAAAGGAAATGAAATTAGAATTTCAAATAGATATCTGTACTCCCATGTTCACTGCAGCATTATTTATAATAGCCAAAATATGGGAAGAACCTAAGTGTCCATCAAAATTTGAATAGATATACAAAATGTGGTATATATCCACAATGCAATATCATTCAGCCACAAAAAAAAAAAAAAAATAAGAAATCCTGCCATTTGTGACAACATTGATGAAACATGAGGGCATTATGCTAAGTGAAATAAGTCATTCAGAGAAAAACAAAACTGTATAATTTCACTCACATGTGGAATTTAAGAAAAAGTCAAACTCATGGAAACAGAGTAGAAAGGTGTTGCCAGGGCTGGATGGTGGGAGAAATAGGCAGATGTTGATCAAACTGTACTAACTTTAACTTATTAGATGAATAAGTTCTGGAGATCTACTGTACACCCGGGTGACTACAGTTAATAATAGTTTACTATATGCTTGAAATTTGTTAAGAGAATAGATCTTAACTGCTTTCATCACACACATAAAACAATGGTAACTATGTGAGGTGAAAGATGTATGAAAGTACCTTGATTGTGGTAATCATTTCACAATGTATATGTACATGAAATCATCACACTGACATTTTAAATATATACCATTTTGTCAATTATATTTCATACAGCTAGAGAAAAAATAAAAGTGAAAAATTTAACAATTAAAAAAGATACTATGAAAGGATTATTTACAAGTCACCAAAAAAGCTTATTTCTGAGTGGTAGGATTATTGGTGATTTTTATTTTCCTTAGACTATCTTGCTTTTTTTTTGCCTTTTTTTAAACACTTTTTATTATTTATTTTTGAGAGACCAAGACAGACAGCGTAAGCAGGGGAGGAACAGAAAGAGGAAACACAGAATCTGAAACAGGCTCCAGTCTCTGAGCTGTCAGCACGAAGCCCAACCTAGGGCTTGAACCCATGAACCGTAAGCTCATGACCTGAGCCAAAGTCAGATGCTCAACCATCTGAGCCATGCAGGTGCCCCTCTTGCTCTTTTTTTCAAAATTTCTTCAATTATTATACAATATTGTCATATATACATTTTACTGTCACTGCATGTTATTAATATGTGTACTATTTACATGCTATTTCTGTTCTTTATATTCTGACTATGCAAAAATTATGAATTTTTATAAGAATTATATGTAAGACCTTTTTATCAAACGTAGATAGATTATTTTTCAGGCAAATTATAGCTTAAATACCAGCTATTTCATCAAAATCTTGCCCCAGCAGATAATGAGCATCTCAGCTAAGAAAAGTATATAAACATTTCTTCACAGCTTTAGTCGTTACCTTACTTATCAGTGACACTAGTTTGTAAAACTAACACTTTTTTTTTTTTTTAATTTTTTTTTTTCAACGTTTATTTATTTTTGGGACAGAGAGAGACAAAGCATGAACGGGGGAGGGGCAGAGAGAGAAGGAGACACAGAATAGGAAACAGGCTCCAGGCTCTGAGCCATCAGCCCAGAGCCTGACGCGGGGCTCGAACTCCGGGACTGCGAGATCGTGACCTGGCTGAAGTCGGACGCCCAACCGACTGCGCCACCCAGGCGCCCCCTAACACTTTTTTAAAGTAATTCAGCATCAGGAAGAAACCAATACTGTTTATCTTACTATATGATCATTAATAATCCAGCTCTTTGTAAAAAATTTAAGCTGTTGTAAATGAGTAAATTCACTCTGAACTCATTAATTGTTCCAGATTTCCATGGGCCAATAAAATTCATAATATGCCAACTTTGTCCAATTTGTAGGTTAAAATGTTACCTTTGTTCACACTGTCTCTTCAGTACAGTATGCAGAAGAAACAGGTTTTTGTTTCTTTCCATGCTTCTGTTTTTTGGTGTGTGTGTGTGTGTATGTGTGTGTGTGTGTGTGTTTTCTGCTTTAGTTGATTTTCACTTTATATCTCATGGAATAAAGTTGAAGCCAGTCTGTACTCCCACTACCTTCACCTGAAGATGGGTGCTGTGTGGTGTTTATTAAGCAGTGAAACTGGTTCAAGGAAAAAGTTTTGTCTTTCCTTTAACTATTTTTTCCTAAACTCTGATGGCAGATATGTACCAGGCAACACAGTGTATACCCAAATAGACTTTCAACCCTAAGGGGCTGTTTTTCAAGACACCCTAATGACAGGTTGTCCATGAGCAATCTGGTTGACTAGTGCAGTGTTAACTCAGATGCTCGCCATGCTGCCTGAGACTCAGCAGGGCAGGAAGAGAAGGCAAGGACATTTACACAGAAACAAAAAATCGCAAGAAATGCCAAAAAAAAAAAAAAGGGAGGATTGAATTACATTTTAGAGGGAATTAAGCCACAAATAGAAGAGCTTTGAGAATCAGGCAGAAAAATGCAGCACAACTATAACCTGTAAATGTCTTGTTCTCTCTCCCGCCTGAACTCATGTACAGAAACAGACACAGGAAGTAGATTATAGTTGCCCAAACTCCCTAAGACTGCTCAGTATTTATGTTGAAAGAATTATATACCATCACATCAGACCAAAACTCAGACTTGGTCAAAGACTGACCTTTGGTCAATCCAGCAGTCTCTCAAACCTGTCTTCTCTCCATGACCTCTCCTCTCTGGCTGGGTAGGAGTCTTTCCCGTATTCACATGACTAAGAGCAATTTCTTAAATCTGACTCTCTCAGTCAATGTCAGCTCCATCTCTGACTCATTATGTGGCTTCCAAGACAGTATTTAATCTTTCTGAGCCTCATTTCCTCCCATGTGAAATGAAAATAGTAACTGTATCTTCCCACAGGTTTCTTGTGAGGATTAAATGTACATAAAGGATAGGGGCACCTGGGTAGCTCAGTCGGTTAAGCATCCAACTTTGGCTCAGGTCACGATCTCGTGGTTTGTGAGTTTGAGCCCGGCATTGGGCTCTGTGCTGACAGCTCAGCTCAGCCTGCTTCGGATTCTGTGTCTCCCTCTCTCTTCCCCTCCCCACCTCGTGCTCCGTCTCTCTCTCAAAAATAAAGAAACATTAAAAAAAATTAAATGTACATAAAGGATGGTGCTTGGTACATAGTAAACACTCATTAAATACAGTATAGATGCTACTACTAATTCCATACCTGTCTCCACATGAGCTTAATGCCTGAGAAAGAAACAGGAAATATTTGCTTGAACATCTTTACCCTAGTAAAGTTCATATGTAAGTCCATGTGTACAGAAATGTAACTTCATTTTTTGTTAAAATCCATTTAAATCAATGTTTACCAGGTACCTATTTAATTAATAAAAGTTCAAATTCTCTTTCAGGTCTGTTCCTCCCCACCAACTCATTGATAATTTGGCAATTGCCTCTACATGTTAAAGGCAAAGTAGTTCTCTTTAAATCTTTATGGGTACTTTTTAAATAAATGATTTTTATTATGAGAGAGAGAGAGAGACAGAGAGAGAGAGAGAGAGCACATGTGTGCACACAAGCTGGGGAGAGGGAGACAGAGAGGGAAATAGAGAATCCCAAGCAGGCTCTGTGTTTTCAGTGCAGAGTCCAATGGGGGGCTCAAACACATGAAACGGGAGATCATAACCTGAGCCAAAATCAAGAGTCTGATGCTTTACCAACCGAGCCACACCGGTGCCCCAGTGGGTACTTCCTTTGATAAAATATTTCAAACACTATCCATTTGTAAAAGACAGCCCATCCTAAGTGGACCTTCTGTCGTAAATCTTTTCTGAGTTCAACAGTCAACTTTGCCATTTCACTCTTCTCAACTTCTACAGGACCTCAACAATGTAAATATCACTTGATTCTATTACCTCAAATGGCATATTTTTTAATTTAAAACACTTAAGTTTTAAAATAAATAAAAATTAAATCACTGTGAAACTATATTTTATGTTAATTAAACAATAGGAGAATCACCCAGAAATAGTTTCTTATTTCCTCAAATCCCATAGATATAACACGTTGTCAAATTAGCTCTTATTTGTTGAATGCATTCTATGTGCCATACCATACCCTAAATGCTTTTCATATCTTATCCAATTTAACTCCCATGGGTTTGAGTTAGAAATACATTAAGATAGATAGGAAAGGGGATTATCTTTTGTGTAGGAAGACATTATGGGTTTTATTCATGTTATACATTGAATTCTTCTAATGATAAGATTGATACACTAAATTCTCCACTTTGTGCATGAGAAAACTGAAGGTAAGCAGATTTAAGTAACTAATCCAAAGTTCCATAATTAGCAAATGGCAAAGTTAGAATCCAATGATTTCTGGCTTTAGCACCTGTAGACTAAGTCCTGATTCATTCTCTGACTGGCTTGTCACCTTGGACAAGTGAGTTAAACCTGCCAGACCTCAGACCCCCAACTGGAAAGGAATTACTAAAACCAAAACCTAATACTCAAGACCCATCTTATTCATGAGCTGTGCTAAGTGGTTTATGGGAATTATTCTTTCCTCTCAGAACAAAATCCACAAGGCACGTATTACTCTTCCTGTTTTATAGATAAGGAAAAAAAGGCAAAGAGAGTGACAGAACTTGCCCAAACTGCACAGCTAGTGTGGTTGAACTGGAACTCACATCCCACTTTCCTCTCTATCAGGTGCTACCCTGCCTCCAGGGACTGGAAAGATCTTTCATAAAAACTGCACCTGGTGTTGTAAGCACAAGATAAAGAACGTATACGAAAATTACTTGAACAAAAATGTCAGCTTTGCTTACAAAATTTCAGGTTAATACCAACAAATGTACTAAAAGACAAAACCGGGCTGTAAAAAATTCTTGACAAGCTGAAAGGGTTGGCCTAATTAAAAAGATGAAATTTCACAGGATAACAGCCAGGCCCTATAATTAAGTTTAAAAAAATCAAATGTACCAGTTCTAGAGGGAGCAGGTATGGTTAGCAGCTGGTACATAAGAGGGTTTTAATAGATTTCAAGCTCCAGTATGAGATAACACTGTAATGTAGTTGTGCTCAAAAAAAAAAAAAAAAATACAAAGTTATCTTGGGCTACATTATTAGAAATTCAGTGTCCAAACAAGATGGACCATAGTAGGACCAAATTTGCACTGGTCAGTTCACACCCACAGTACTGGGGTTCACTCAGGGAGTCACATTTTAGAGAAATGATAGCAGAAAGGGATCAGAGAACTAGACAGAACTCAGAAATCTGCCACGTCGCATGTTGAAGTTGTGACAATATATGAGAAAACTCACTAAAAATCATTAAATATTTGCAAGATTTATATTCTAGATGGCCCCTTAAAGCAAAATAAGAATCAGGATTGGAAGATGCAGAGAAGAATGTTTCAGTTCAGTGTGAGGAAATTTTTAAGAAACAATTATAGGAAATAATTAAAAGAATATAAAGTTGAATGAATGTGAGTATTCCTTATCACGCAGGTGTTCAAGCAAAAGGTCAACCACCACTTGTCAAAATACTACACAAGAGATCCAGATAAGAGACTAGGGCTCAGACTATATGGACTTGAGGTCCCTTCTGGCTTTGTAATTCCATGTGTGAAGCGGAGGAGGGAGAGTATTTTAAACCTGACAGAAGGTACAGACTGTGCTTGTTTAAATTAATTTATACAGCACATTAATAGCATAGTGCCATTCTCATAAGTAGCTTAATAAATACTCTCTAAATAAAGAAAATGTTTCTTACACATCAAAATAATCTGTGTTGTCTAATAAATTAAGTTCAGAATGTAGTTTAAATCCATCATATAAGATGTAACACTTTTATAGGTTTTGCAGCCTACTAATTTACCATTATGTGTCACAAACTATAAATAGGCTTCCCTTTCTTCTCACTATACTTTTCTTTCTTCCTGAGTGAGCTAACAAACTCCCCTCCCCATAAGATTTGAAATAACATCTATTGCCAGCCCAGATCATTTTTCCAAGCTTTGTATCTGTTATCATCCTAGTCAATATTTTCATTGAAATACCCAACAGGTATCTCAAAAAATATTTTTACAGCTGAACTCTTAATGGCCAGATCCCACTCATAGTCCACTCTTCCTCATCTCAGTAAACCCCATCCCCAAATTTGCTTATGCCAGAACTCATGGAGCCATCCATGGAAGTTCCTTTTCCCTATGTTTCATATCTTGCCTGTAACCAAGGGCTGACTGTTCTCAAAAACATTTCTCCATCCACTTCTGCCCACAGTCCGGTCCATTCCAAACTCATCTCACACTCTTCTGCAAAACCTCAGAACTAGTCTGCCTTGCCCTAAATATTGTATCCTAATTATGGTCTCTGGTCGTCTAGCTTTTCTTTGTATTATCTTATATTTCTACATAGGCATATTGTTCTCAAACAGTATGATTCGCTTTTCACTTTTCAATGTTTATGCTATCTTCTCTTATTTTGAAGTGATAGGTAAGTAACATCTGGAGATGGAGGGGCAGGCTTTCATGCATGGAAAGAAATTCTCTGTTATTTTCTAGATTTTGATGAATATTTATTAAATTTATACATTTTAAAAATAGCTTTACTTAACATAGTAAGAAAAATGGAAAGATCTTATTTTATTTCTGAAATTTTGGCTAAAAATAGAAACCTCAATTTCACTTGTTCTTTGAATAATGTATAATAACTCATAAGTTTAACAGATTAATCCTTTTAAAACATTTAATACCACTTTCATATATAATTAATCAAATTCCCTCAGACAATTCAAATCACAATTACCTACCCAGTATACTTGACCCAGTATACTTGACTCTTTCAAATATGTTATACACAAAAAAGCAGACTGACAAATGAAACAAATAAAATTTTCTGAGAACTTTATTCTTGTAAGTCTAAGTCAGACATTTTTAAAATAGATCAAACTGTTTTACACATTTCAAAAATCTTTAAAAACAAAATAGAATCTTTTGGGTTAAAATATTAAAATACATTTCTAAATTGCCTCCCTTCTGAAACACTGCTAAAACCCAGAGTAAAAGACATTTTTTTAACAAATAAATACACCTGATCTCAGATTTCCAGCCTCCAAAAATGTGAGAAATAAATTTCTGTTGTTTATAAGCCACCTAGTCTAAGTGGTACTTTGTTATAGCAGCCTGAACTAAGACAACACCCATAAATACACTAAAGAGCACAGCAACAGAATTTTAGAAGTTAAAAAGCTTTAGAATCAAGAAAGGTAGATCCCAAGCCAGTAACAGGGAAAATTAAAAATCAACCCAATTTATAGCATACCATTTCCAAAAGGTTCAGGAACAGGTAGCACCAAGCACTTCTGGTAGAGGGGCTTGTAGAAGTGGAGGACTAAAATAAGGAAGACTCCATTTTAAAAAAGGTGTTTCTATTCCTAAATTTCCTACCTTTTCTCCTACCCCTGCAATCTTGACAGAAAGTTTATTTTTGGAGAGAGAGAACAAAGGGTCTCTGGTTTGGGAGATATGGAACAGTTGAAGACTTAGTTATCACATCTATACAAAGGGAAATAATGGAGCAGGAATACAATATGAATGCAGAGATTCCCAATAGGCTTCTCCCACTGGGCTCTCAGAAGTCTGAAAGCCACATCTTTACCCTCCAGACAAGTGATTCGAAGGATGCTCTTTCCTGGAAATCTGACTAGCCTAAGAGGATTGGGGAGTTATGGGGGCTTCCCCAAGAAATAGTACTACCCTAAAGCAGTAGTACTCAACTGGTGGCAATGTTTCTACCCCCAAGAGAAATTTGGCAATATCTATATGGAAGCAACTCAAATATCCACCAATCGATGGGCAGATGTGGTATATACATACAGTGGAATATTGCTCAGCTTTCAAAAGGAAGGAAATTCTGACACATGCTACAACATAGGTGAACCTTGAGGATGTTATGCTAAGTGAAATAAGCACAAAAAGACAATACATTATGATTCCATGTATATGAGATACCTAGAGTAGTTGAATTTAGGACAGAAAGTGGCAGGGTAGTTTCCAGTGGTTGGAGTGAGGGGGGATGGGGAATTGTTTAGTGGATATAATTTTAGTTTTACAAAATGAAAAATATCCTGATGATTGATTGCATATGAATGTACTTAACACTAATGCCCTTTTCATTTAAAAATGGTTACACAATGGTAAATTTCCGTTATATATAACCACAATTAATTTTTTTTTTTATTTAGGGGCGCCTGTATGGTTCAGTCAGCTAAACATCCGACTTCCGCTCAGGTCATGACCTCACAGCTTGTGAGTTGGAGCCCTGTGTCCGGCTCTGTGCTGACACCTCAGAGCCTGAAGCCTGCTTTGGATTCTGTGTCTCCCTTTCTCTTTGCCCCTCCCCCATTCACACGGTCTCTCTCTCTCTCTCCTTCAAAAATAAATAAACATTAAAAAATGTTTTAATTAAAAAAATGTACTTCTCATTCAGTATTTCTTAAAAGGCTTTTCCTTTCCTTCCCTTGGGAATCAGCCAAGGGGCCAAGGAGGTATGAGAAGGCACCCTATTTGGACCTTGGATCAGAAAGGAAAAACGACATTGTTAGAACGGCTGCCAAAATCTGAATGAGACCTGTGGACTGGATGCTACTCATATGTCAATGGTGATTTCTTGGTTTGAAAGGTTACACCGAAGTCTATGTAGAAGGATATCCCTCTTTGGAGGGAAAACATACCAAATAATTTGGGGATGATAGGGCATCATATCTTCAATTCGTTCTCAAATGGTCCAGGAAAAAAAAATAATGATTTTGGTTATGTTTACCTTTTTTGATAAGGTGTCTGTTCATTCTATGTTTTTTATTCGGATGTTTGTTTTTTATTATGGAGTTTAGGAAGTTCATAATATATACAGGATACAAGTGTTTATCAGAAAGGTGATTTGCAAATATTTTCCCTTAGTCTGTGACTTGTCTTTTCATCTTCTCAATGTCTCTGAAGGAGCAAAGGTCTTAATTTTGATTCAGTCCAATTTAGCAATTTTTTCTTTCATAGACTGTGTTTTTGGTTGTGTATCTAAAAATATTTTTTGCTCAATCTAAGGCACGAAGATTCTTCGCTTATGTTTTCTTCTAGAAATGTTACGGTTCTAAGCTTTACAACTGGACCTATCATCCATTTTGAATTGATTTTATAGGAGAGGCATGGGCCAAGGTCCTTTTTTGGCATATAGATATATAATAATTCCAGTAACATTTGTTCAAAAGACTATCTATCCTTTCTCTACTGAATTAGCTTTAAATTCTTGTCAAAAATCAATTGTCTGTTTATGTAGGGTTTATGTAGGCTCTCCGTTTTATTTCATTGACTTATTTATGCTGATACCAATACCACAGTGTCTTGATTGTTATAGCTATATAAGTCTAAAACAGGTAGCATAATTTATCCAACTTTGTTCCTCTCTTTGAAAGTTGATTTATCAATTCTAGATGCCTTTAATTTGCACATAAATTTTAAAGTCAATTTATCAATTGCCACAAGGGTAGAGAGAAGAAACCCTGCCAAGATTTTTGTAAGAATTGCATTGCATCTAGAGAGCAATTTAGAGAGACTTGATATCTTCCAAATATTGAATCTTCTGCTCAGTATATCTATTTATTTAGTTCTTCAATTTAATTCAATAATTTCTGCAGTTGCTGCCTACAAATATTGTACAAATTCCTTAGATTTATTCCTAAGTATGTTATATTTTATATTATTGTAGATTACATTTTTCGTTTCAAGTTCCAATTGTTTTATTGTTAGTATTTACAAATAAAATTGATTTTTACATGTGGATCATGTATTCTGCAAACTTGCTAAATTCACATATTATTTCTGATAGATTTGTTTGTAGATATCTTAGGGTTTTCTACTCAGGTTATCCTGTTGCCTATGCACGAAGACAATTTTACATCTTCCTTTCAAGTATGTATGCCTTTTGTTTATTTATTTTACTTCCCTAGCTAAAACCTTCAGCACTGTTGAATGGAAGTGGTGAAAGCAGATATTCTTGCCTTATTCCTACTCTACAGGGGGGAAGTTTTTGGCCTGTCACCATTTAGTGTGATATTAGTTGTAGGTTTTTCATTAATACCCTTTATCAGGTTGAGTAATTCTCTTCTATTTAAACTTTGCTAAAAATTTTTATTAGGAATGAATGTTGGGTTTTATTAAATGCCTTTTTGTCATGTATACAGATGACTATATGATTTTTATTTTTTTATTATAAATTTTAAAAAGGGGATTACCTCTAACTTAAAACATTGAACTAATTTTGCATTTTCAGGATAAACCCTGCTTGATCATGATGTAGTATCCTTTTTTATATAATGTTGAATTCTATTTACTAAAAATAAAAAATAGTCTATGTTCATGAGACATATTGGTCTATAGTTTTCTGTTCTTATAACGTCTCAGTCTAGTTTGGGTATCAGAGTAATACTGCCTAAAAACATGAGCTGAAATTATTCCCTCCTTTTCAACTTTCCAAAAGCAGCGTATAGAATTAATGTTCTTTATGAAATACTTGGTAGAATTCACCAGTGGAGCCATTATTGTGACTGTAGTGTGTATGTGTGTGAAAGATTTTAATTATAAATTCAATTTCTTTAATAGACATAGGGGCTTTTAAGATCATCTATTTTTTTCTAAAGTGAGCTTTGATAGTTTTCATTTTTCAAGAAATGTGTTCATTTCATTTAATTCAATAAAGTTGTTCATAATATTTCTTGTTATCCTTGTAATAGCTATAGAATCCTTAGTAAAGTCCTTTTCTTCATTCCTGACATTAGCAATTTTGTCTTCTGTCTTTTCTTCCTGATCACTCTGGCTAGAGATTTATCAATTTTATTAATCTTCACAAAGAATTAGTTTTTTATTTTCTGTATTGATTTTATCTATTAATTTTGTTTTCTATTTCATTGATTTCCATCCTAAACTTCCTTATTTCCTGATCATTTCCTTCCTTGTTCTCAGGTTTTGGTTCATTTTCTCTTCTTTTTCTAGATTCTTGGGTAGGAGCTGAGGTCATTGATTTATGACCTTTCTTCTCTAGCAATACAGTTGATAGTGACAATTTTCTTCCCAATACTGCATTAGCTGCATCACAAAATTTGATTATGTGTGATCATTTTTACATACTCCAAAAAATTAATTTTTCTTTTTTTATTAAAAAAATTTTTAATGTTTATTTTGAGAGAAAGAGAGAGCACATGAGTCAGGGACCAGCAGAGAGAGAGGGAGACACAGAATCTGAAGCAGGCTCCAGGCTCTGAGCCATCACACAGAGCCCAATGCGGGGCTTGAACTCACAGACTGTGAGATCATGACCTGAGCCAAAGTTGAACCCTTAACCAACTGAGGCACCCAGGTACCCCCAAAAATTAATTCTATTATTTGACCCATAGATTATTTAGGTGTGCATATTTTCACTTCCTAATATGTTGGAAAGTTTCAAGAGATCTTTCAGTTATTGATTTCTAACTTATTTCCACTGTTAAAAGTCTCTCAAGGTAGTAAGCTGAGGCAATTTTAGGGTTTACCTTGTTTGTTTCTTGACACTCAGGGCCCCTTCATTGCCCTACATCCAAGCATTTTAATAGTTTCTCCATGGAAATCTTGGTTGGATTAATTCCCAAGACTTAATAATTACTGTTATTGAAAATGATTGGGGTGCCTGGTTTCAATTTGGCTTAGTTGAGTGTCCAACTCTTGATTTCAGCTCAGGTCATGATCCCCGAGTCATGGGATCAAGCCCCAGGTCGGGCTTGATCACACTGAACATGGAGCCTGCTTAAGATTCTCTCCTTCTGCCCCTCTCCCACACTCCCACTCTCTCTAAAATTAAAAAGGAAAATAATAAAATGATTATTGCTGATAAGAAAAATACCACTGATTTTTGTAGATTGATTTTTTTCTCCTGCAACATTTCTGATCTCTTTTATTAATTCTAAGAGTGTGTTGATTTTGTTTTTCTAAGCAGATAATTATATAATCTGCATATTATATCTTCCTTTCCAATGCTTATGTGTCCTTTATTTTCTAAGATAACATTCAAGACTTTAGTACTAAAATAAATGAATGTAAACTTTCTCCATTAAATATATTTAGTATCAAATCTTTTCCAAGTAAAAATGTTCCTTTCTAGTCCTCATCTGCTAAGAGTTTTTACAATAAATAGGTTTTGAACCTTAACAAATGATTCTTTAGCACTAAGATAATCCTATTATTTTATTCCTTAGTTTAATAATTATAAATTATTATCAATATGTTATCAATAGTTATTCTCAATAGATTATGTATGTTGAGCAATACTTGCTTTTATGGAATAAACCTTACATAATACTGTTATACTACTTTTTTCATAGACTACTGGATTTGGTTACCTAATATTTTATTTAAGTTTTTGCAACTACATTCATAAGTTAATTTTTTTTCTTGTATTGCTAATATCTGGTTTTGCTATCAAGATTATGCTAACAACATATAGAAGCTGGGAAGCTTTTGATCTTTACTATTTTCTGAAATAATTTCTATAAAATAAAATAGAGATCAACTATGCCATGGAAATTTGATCCAAACTCCCTTGTAAAGTGATCTGAGCTGAATTTTGAAAAGGAAGGAATATTTAAACTTGAATTAATATTTAAGTAAATGATGGTGGATTGTAGAGTCACATTTCTCACTGTCAGAGAGGGAGGTTACAGACAAGTAAGGGGAGAAGGCCACAGTAATCCATGCAGTAAAATGAATACCAAATTTTCACCTTCCACAAATAAATGGCTGAATTAATTAGTTGACTGATTGATTACAAGAGTCAAATATTCTGTGCATAAACTGAGTAATTTATGTAATACTCAACCCTCAGGGAATAGAACATAGTAGAACATAACTCCCAAATCCTTAAGTGTGGCTGTGCATTGTGACTTACTTCCAAAGAGTACAGAATGAAAAGAAGGAGGGAAAAGGAGTAACTACACAATGGGAAAGCACAACAGAAACTACACCATCGACAATAAAGTCATCTTGATAGCATGTACCCTTTGTATGATGTAATGAGAATGATACTTCCCTCTGTGGTCTTCCTCTCAAAAAACCCATAACCACAGCCTAATCAGAAGAAAACTATCAGGCAAATCCCTAATGAGAGACTAAAGAACTAAATGATTTTTAAGTCTTGAGGCCAAATAATGTCTGGTTTTTACCTTTTCCCCGATGGGTCATGTTTTCAATCATCTTCTACAAAATACCTGACCAGTACTCCTTAAAATTGGTAAGGTCACCAAAAACAAGGAAAGTCTGAGAAACTGTGACAACTAAGGGGCATCTAAGGAGACAGAATGTCTAAATGTAATGCAGTGTACTGTTTAGGCTCCTAGAAGAGAAAAAGGACAGTCGGTAAAAAAAAAAAAAAAAAAAAGAAGAAAAGCTGCATTAAATATGGATTTTAGTCAATAATAAGGTATCAATATTGGTTCATTAGTTGAAACAAATATGCCATATTAATGTAATATACATACCAGTATGTTTTCCAATAGGGGAGACTGGGTGTGGCATATATGGGAACTCACTGTACTCTCTTTGCAACTTTTCTGGAAATCTAAAATTAGTCTAAAATAACCTAAAGACTAAAAAATAAAAATAAAAATTACTTTTTAAAAAAGTTATTTGTTTATTTTGTGAGTGTGTGTGAGTGGGGTAGGGGCAGAGAGACAAGGAGAGAGAGAATCACAAACAGGCTTTGTGATATCGGCACAGAGCCCAACGTGGGGCTGGGTCTCATGAACCATGAGATCATGACCTGAGCCTTAAGTTGGACACTTAACCAACTGAGCTGCCCCAAAAGTTACTTTTTCATGATAAAACAAAATGACTAGAAATAAAGAGGAAAAGCTGCCCAGAAAGTATGCAATGTGAATACTGAAATGACTGTTCAAATTGAAAATGGCCAGATAAATGCTAACAGTTACAAAAGTGGATAGAGCTATAAGAAGTCATTTCATTAATTCCTCTTTGCTAAAACAGTATCAAACGAAGTTATCTCCTATATTTTAAAGCCCTCAACAGAAGACCCAAAGCTTCCATCAGTTGATCATTATAACTTTTAAGTTCCTTTACTGTTCCTCTCAAAATCTTTCCGTACAATCTAATTAAATTCATTATACTACAATTTCAGCTCACCTTCCCTTTGATTTTCCTTAGTGAAGATATATGTGTAGAGTACCACACTTTAGGTAAATGTTAGACAAGTACTTGAAGACAATTATGAAAATGACCTTCAATCTTGAGGCCAAATAATATCTGGTTCTTTTACCTTTTCCCTCATGGGTCATTTTTTTCTAAGTTTTTAATCATCTTTATGATTTTCTTTGAACCTCTTTTATTAGAAAGGCTTAACAGTGAAAAAGAACAAACTATTTAGCATACCTGCAGCATTTTAATGGCACTGCTAAATTTCATCATGCAGATTTGCCCTTTCCTTAAGCTATACTCAGAATTCTACTGTTGAAAAAAATGCCAAAACTTTGCCCTAAGTAGCAGGAATTGTATTGTCATTGAAATAGAATCTTTCTCCAAAATAATACCACTCAAATTGAAACATCACTATAACTTTTCCAAAACCAAGAATATAGTATTCAAAATAGATAATTTGACCTATTTTAATACATCATCAATAATCAGACTATCAAACACAATCCACACTTAAATAAATACTAATGAAATTAACCCCTTAAAATAAAGCAATTACTTTTCAAAAATGCTTTTCTGTCTCTTTCTACAAGTACACTCCCCTACCTCTCTTTTTACAATCATTTATGTTGAACGACAGATAATGTCTGATGGTGAATTATAACATCACAATAGTTAATCCAGGTAAACTAATCTGAAAAAAAAAAACTCACTTTGGCATTCTAAAGCCACTTATTAGTTTCTCTTTACCTCATGAAATTAACTTATTTATGTATTAAATTGCCAATGCCATACCAGTGCTCAGGAAAAAGGTGTTAATATCCCCTTTTCTTGGATGGTATTATCTATCCCAATTTAAATGTTTATAACTCTTTTGTAGCTAATGTGTTCCTCCATTAAACTCATCATACTTATTACAAATTTAGAATATAGTGAAATTCATAAAAAATTGACCTATAAATGGATTCATATATTTTATTATAATAATGTTACATGGGTTAGAACCCAGTGTGGAAGCACTAAATCCATGGTATCAAGTGGTCTTTCTTTCTCATCAGTTTCCCACTATCTTAAATATCAACATTTTGATCTCTCATTATGTGGGACTAATCTAAGTAGCAAGAAGATAGAAATCTTTAGTCAAATTTGAAAAAGTCCTCTGGGTTTTTTTCCAGTTTTCATTATCTTTTTTCCCATATTCTCTCTGCATTCTGGAAATTCTCCTCATACATAAGATTACCTATGTACTAGACATGTTATCCACCATATTCTTCAGCTGTTGTCATTCTCATTCAGACCAAGAGTTTTTATTCCAAATACCTATAATGCCACCTGAGGAATATCTTAGATTGAAGAAGCATGTTTCAATTGGAAGGCCAGAAATGCTGGAAAGTTGATACCTTCAGGAGCAGCCTTAACCTGTGATGGACAGAAGTTAGTAGGTAAATAACCCAGGTTTGCTTATCTTTCTGGTAGGACACCCAGATATGTTCTACACAGTATCCAAAAGGTCTACACTGGCATTGAGGTCCAGTTACCCACAGTGGCGATCTGCTTATTAATGCATTTGTTAGCTTGCTTTCTTTCCTGGCAATGTTCCCTGGGATCACCTCCCAAATAAAACTACCTACATTCAAATTCTTTTTTCAGGGTCCAACCTGAAGATATGATCTTTATGTCAATATTTCCTGATTTTCGTTTCCCATTGTCATGCCAAATGCAGAAAAGTTGAATCCCCTCTTTGATAGTCATAACTATGTTTGAATTAAAATTTAAGTTACAATCATGAGATGATTTGTGTGAATGAAAAGCTCTGTGTGATCTCCATAAGGTCTATAAATTTACAATTGTAGTATTAGAGAATGATGTTACTAGATTCAAGACAGTTTGAGCTAAACTTTGCAATAATATTATTAACTTCCTACAGTCAGACATGAGCTTTCAAGATTTGATAAACATATACAACAGTACTACTTTACCTTTCCTAGCATGAAATATTGTTTTTAGTATTTGTTCACCCTTTGCCATGATGGACATGATGTCATCAATCTGCATAGCCATTTCTCAGATTACTTGGTCTGGCCTTCATAAAACGATACACTAATTTTTCCCATTGCCCACTAAATGAATATTGATTAGAATTACAAACAGTCTGATAAAATACTAAGTAAAATTTAATGGATTTTTAAAATTAATTTAAAAACCAGCTTTATTTTACATAATTTTGATTAGGCATATGATATGTGACTGTCCATCTGCACTCTTGCTCTGGGCCTCACAGGTGTTAGGAAGAACCGGAGGAGTAACAGGGATTATCTATATCCTCAGGACAGGAAGTCCCTCCATTCTCACAGAACCACGCCCACAAAAAAGAGGTCAAAGCTGACACCAGGGAACTGGCAAAATTAGATTTTTATGAGAATTAGGTGACTACTGGAAAAAAATATCTCTTTCATTTTATTCTAGGCCCTTGATTTTTCTTCCCCCTGTAATTGGTATAGTTTTGAGAAATAAGAGATAATCCTCACTTACTACCTAAAGGTATCCAGTGAGATGTTTTGCTGTTCCTCAGCACTCATACTGAGAGATTATTCTCTGGAACAATTTACAAGTACACTCATACCACCAACAAGAGCTTCTAGAGAAATACTAAGGGAAGTGATGTTTGCTCTTTGTTAAATTTCTGAAAAGAAGATTGAGGAAACCGGCATTTGTAGAAAAGCCAAATAGCAATACATTCTTGCCATCAACGAATTTCCCAGGTGAGTCATGCTTCATAAAATAACTTTTTAAAATACTAGCAATCTTTGGGACAGAAAAAATTCAGAGGGTTAAAATGTTCCTGTCATAAAGGGCCCCAATCCTGCAGAGTAATGACACTTCAAAGTGCTGAAGAAGCAGAAAATATGACAGGTCCTAAACAAGCCCATGCGATTGATTAGCAAGCTAGGACTTTCTCCTCTCTTTTTCTCCCTTCATGGATGTGTACACAGTTTGAGGTGCCATTTTACATCCTAAATTAGAGACCTGGGATGGCAACCTCATTGCAAAGTAGACCTAGAAATCAGGTTGCAAGGTGTATTTGAATGTCAACAGGTAGCTGTAAGGAAAACTGTTAATAGATCCTTTTAAATCCTTGAAGATAAGAGTACACAGCTGGGGTGCCTGGGTGGCTAAGTCGGTTAAGCATCGACTTTGGCTCAGTAAAGATCTCATGGTGAGTTCGAGTCCCACATTGGGCTCTGTGCTGACAGTGCAGAGCTTGGAGCCTGCTTTGGATTCTATGTCTTCTGCTCTCTCTGCCTGTCCTCTGCTCGCACTGTATCTCTCTCTCTCAAAAATAAACATTAAGATAAGAGCACACACCAAGGCTAGGTTAGTTTAAAAAGGTAATTTGTATTACCATAAATTTGGCAATTAGCAGCTACAAACATAATCTAACTACAATAGCCCAAAAAGACCAAACACAACTTTTCTGTTATAATACCGTGCCTGAGTAAAGAGAAAGCTTAGCTAACTGGAGCAGGAGAGGAGCTGCCTACAGAAAGATAGATGTGTACAGATTGTGCCTCCCCAGGCCCATTCTGAAGCTGGCATAACCACTCTTTATCCAACTTTACTTTTTTTTTTTCTTCACAAATCTTAATGGAATCATTTATTAATAGAATAATATAAAATAATACATGTTTTATAGCTGAAACATGACTATAATATTGAAATTAATGTTGGGGTGCTGGACGGCTCAGTCGGTTAAGCTTCCAACCCTTGGTTGTGGCTCGGGTCATGATCTCATGGTTTCATGAGTTCAAGCCCCACGTTGGGCTCTGCACTGTTAGCGGGGAGCTTGCTTGGGATTCTCTCTCTCTCCCTCTCTCTCTGTCCCTCTTCCACTCACGCTGTCTCTATCTCTCTCAAACAAATAAAATGAACTTTAAAATAAATAAATAAATAAATAAATAAATAAATAAATAAATAAAATTAATGTCAATCTATGAGTTCCATATGTGTAAGGGATAAGGAACTAACTAGGGGACAAAAACTTGATCGTGAGTGTTCTACAATGAATCTTTCTAATTTCAATTTCACATAGTTAATGACCATGACAACAACAAACCCTCTTCCTCTAGGCTATCTTTAATGTCTTATGACAGAGGAAGGAAAAAATTAATTAGTATTTTTATCACTTAAATCATGATTTATGATTTATTAAACTATTCATGAAGGAAAATCATGCTTTGAAAATTATTTTCAATGAGATGTCCAATATACAAATGATACAAGTCTATTACTACCCTTCTGTGCATCTATGTACGACAAATGATATTTACATAGAGTAAAACACCAAATATATAGTGAACTTTAAAATAATTCCTCCATTAGGGGCACCTGGGTGGCTCAGTCAGTTGAGCGTCTGACTTCGGCTCAGGTGATGATCTCACAGCTCTGTGAGTTTGAGCCCCACATCGGCCTCTGTGCTGACAGCTTGGAGCCTGGAGCCTGCTTCGGATTCTGTGTCTCCCTCTCTCTCTGCCCCTAACCCACTCACATTCTGTCTCTGTCTCTCTCAAAAATAAATAAACATTAAAAACTTTTTTTTAAATAATTCCTCCATTAGAATATAATTAGAATATATACCAGCTAGAAATTTAAACAAATGTGTATGATGCAGTGTGATGAACAATAAATGTCCTCCCATCACTCTTCCTATGCCACACCCCTAAGTCTTGCTTGAGATCATCTTTAGCTTTCTTTACTCCCTCAGAAAAGCCTACTCTGCATGGGTATTAGGCATCCCCATACATGTTTCCATCATATAAAAACCTGCACCTCCCATATCCCAGCTCCTTTCTCAGTGTATCCTATTTACTACACTGATCGTATTCCTAGTAAATATCCTAGTAGCCTAGGTTTTGTTTACTGTCTAGACTCCCCCCTGGCCAATGGGCTTTGGGAAGTCAGGGATGATGTCAAACTTGTCTTTTCTGTCCCCAGCATCTCCCAATATGCCTACTACTGGCACCCAGTAGGAACTGCACAAATATATGTTAAGGGAAATCTTTCTCAGTGATCCATAGTCATATTTTAATTAAGAACCTTTGATTATCCACTCAGTCATTTTTGCTGGATCAAATTATCAAACAGTCAGTCAGTCATATATACTGGCATGTGTTTGGGTCATTTCCTTATACCATTATTTAGTGCCAACAGGAAAGTCATGGTAAATTTAAGAAGAATCACAAATGATGAGGAAGATAATCTAGTGCCAGAAGGAAACTTGTAGCTGGCCCTCAGCTGACTGGGGCCAGTTTTCTCATTGCTCCAACTCAAGTCGGTTCTATTCTAGTAGCTCATGATTCTTTGATACGCAATTCAGCCTAATAAGCTTCTATAGAGTCCTATGGGATAACCCCACCACTACCAGAGACCAATGGGATAACACCACCATTACCAGAGGCTAAAGTGATTTCTGCCCTCAGATTTCCCATAGTCTGAAATAGAACATATAAATAAATGATAGAAATACAATATTATATTGTGAATGATTTTTAAAAGCAGGGTACAGCATATTCAACAACAACAACAACAACAACAACAGAGGTAGAGATCCAGGAATGATTACATCTCCCTGTGGAGCTCAGGAAGGTTTCTAAAAAGAAATAGCACCTGAGCAGTTTTTATTTAAATAAAATTTTTATTGACATTTAACCTATATAAAGGATTGTCTTGAAATAAATTCAACTGGAAAAGAATGTGGAAATGGCATAGCATCCAAAGAGAGAAGAGTATTCAAAAACACTGTAGCATATAACAGGTTGCCGCAAGTAGTTTAGAATCCCTGGAGCATAAAGGGGCATTGAGCATAGCAAGAGATGAGCCCAAGGAAATAGCCAGGGCTTCAGATGTTGTGCTAGGGGGCTGCTACTTATGTGTTGTAGGCAGAAAAGTAAAACAATTAAGCATTGCTTGTCTCCTTAGGAAGAGTATTCTAGCTGACACGTAGAAAATGTATTTGAGCATTGTCAGAAGAAAGGCAGGAAGACCAACTAAGAGTCTGCTGTAAAAGACCAGGAAGTGTTGATGGACCAAGATACTACTTTGATCATGTGTCATTGCTCTCCTCCAATCAGTAACAATAGTTAGAAGCTACTGATGTTTCATGTTCCTCTAGTCCAAACTGTGAGCCATAGAGAAACGCAGAAATGGACTCTTGTTACAAAGAGAGGCAAGGCAAGATGTTTTTCTCCTACGGAATTCATTTCCCCCTAGAGATAGTATTTGACATTACCTTTAAGATGTCACTCTATGATACTGAGTTTCCACAGTTCAAGGTAAGCAAATGTTACTCTCTCCATCTCTAATACCTCCTTCCCTAGAACACCACTCTAGTACATGGAACCAAATAAGATGTTGGTTTAGTTAAATTCTTTCAATCAAAAGATCAAAAACGTATTTAATCACTGGAGACAATTCAATAAGGACTGACTGAAAAAGAGATACCCAGTAAGAATTTTTGTAATCAGCCTTATACTGCATGAGAAAAGGAATCCTGTTTTGGAACAGTCTGAAGTCTCATTGTAGTGCCTTACACATAATATTTGTGGTTAAGACAATGATAAATGAATATAAACTGTAACAGCTAATTCAGAATTCTCATATCTCACTCTTTAAGAAGTGCAACTGACCCATATAAATACAGTCAACCGACCTTTGACAAAGGAACAATGCAATACAATGAGAAAAGAGTCTTTTTAACAAATGATGCTGCAACAACTGGACAGCCACGTTAAAAAAATGAATCTCGACCCGGACCTTACCCTTCACAAAAATTAATTCAAAATGGATCACATGTCTAAACATGAAATGCAAAAATATAAAACTCCTGAAGATAACATAAGAGAAAATATAGATGACCTTAGGTATGGTGATGGCTTTTTGGATACAATACAGAAGACACAATCTATAAAAGAAAGAATCAATAAATTAGACTTCATTAATATTAAAAAAACTTCTGCTCCGTGAAATACAATGTAAAGAGAATTAGAAGACAAGCCACAAACTGGGGGAAAAAATTGCAAAAGACAAACCAGATAAAGGACTGTTATCCAAAATATACAAAGAACTCTTCAAACTCAACAGTGAGAAAACAAACAACCAGATTAAAAGATGAAGCAAAAACCTTAACAGACACCTCACCAAAGAAGATATACAGGTGGAAAACAAGCATATGAAAAGATGCCCCCCATCACATGTCATCAGAGAAATGCAAATTAAAACAATAATGAGACACCATTCTACACACCTCATTAGAATGGTCAAACTCCAGAACACTGGCAACACTAAATGCTGGTGAGAACACGGAGCAACAGGGACTCTTCATTCACTGCTGATGGGAAGGCAAAATGGTACAGCCACCGTGGAAGGCAGATTTGCAGTTTCTTCCAAAACTAAACCTACTCAACATATGGACTAGTAACCTCACTCCTCGGTGAGCCCAAATGAGTTGAAAACTTATGTCCACACAAAACCTGCACATGGATGTTTATAACAGCTTTATTCACAGTTGCCAACTTGGAAGCAATCAAAATGTCCTTCAGTAGGTGAATGGATAAATATAAACTGTAGTATACACAGACAATGGAATTCAGTGAAAAAGGGAAATGGCTATCGAGCCATGAAAAGACATGAAGGAAACTTAAACACATATTACTAAGTGAAGAAGCCACTCTAAAAAGGTTACATACTGCATGATTCCAACTATATGACATTCTGGAAAAGGCAACACTACAGAGACAGTAAAAAGACCAGTGGTTGCCAGGGGTTGGAAGAAGGAAGGGATGAATAGGTAAAGCACAGGATTTTCAGGGCAGTGAAACTACAGTATATAATACTATAATGATGGATATTTGTCATTATAAGTTTGTCCAAACCCATAGAATATATAACACCAAGAATGAACCCTAATGTAACTCTGATGATAATGTCAATGTATGTTCATCAATTTTAAATATTGTACCACTTTTGTGGAGATTGCTGATAATGGGGATGCTCTGTATGTGTGAGGACAGGGGATATAAAGGAAAATCTCTGTTCCTCACATCAGTTTTGCTGTGAACCTAAACTGCCCTAAAGAAAAAAGGCTATAAAAAAAATACTCAAAAGATTTCCTAATAAGCCAGAGCCACACACAAACAGTACACACACAAGTCCAGTTTCTGTTCTATTTTATTATGCACTGTGTTTATTCAGTGGAATTACTATTCAATTAAAATATCATTATCTATTCAAAAAAATGCTTCTGAGAATGTATATGCTATTTTATCAAGTTTTTAATCATTTAGAATTTGGCTTATTTGAAAAAATTTTAAGTTTATTTATTTATTTTGAGAACAAGAGAAGAGAGAGAAGGCAGAGTAGAGGCAGAGAGAGAGAGAGAGAGAGAGAGAGAGAGAGAGAGAATCCCAAGCAAGCTCCATGCTGTTGGTACACAGCTGGACATGGGGCTCAATCCCACCAACCATGAGATCATGACCTGAGTTGAAATCAAAAGTCAGATGCTTAACTGACTATCCAAGGCCGGATGTTTAACTGACTGAGCCACCTAGGCACCCCAACTTATTTGAAATTTTTTGCTTGCTTGTATTTGAGTTGCAGTTGTCAGGACAAACAATTTTCAATTAATCCAAAAGTAATAATCACTGCAGGGCACAGGGCTAGGAAATCTGGAGTCTCAAGGTGCAATAAGACCTAGTACATGTCTGGAAGAGCTTATGATAAATTTAGCAAAACAAGGAAAGCAAACGTTACAACCAATCAATGTTTCTTGAATATTAATCTAAACCAAAAATGAGTTAAAAAATAATACATGGTGGATTACAATGAAGTAAATGATTAATTTCCACGTGGTTGAATTAGATAACAATTGTGTTCAGAGAATCAGAGTAGAGGGATGAAGTGATTCATTCATAAGAATTAGCATATAAAGGAAAACTGATTTGTTTGTTATTTTGATAACCAAAAATCATATTCAATGTTTTCTTTAAAACCTACAAATATGATTCTAATTTCTAGTTTCTCCCCAAAAGACTAGTAGCTGTTTGCAGTTTAATATTTGTGCTCATAGGTAATGAGCATTCTCTCCCAGACTGAATGATTACCCCCCAGAGGCAGTCTGGGTTGGGAGCCTTCAACTAGAGCCCATCTTCTTAGTCACATAGGACCTTCAGCCATGCTCACATTCTGTTCATGTGCTAATTCATCTGCCTACTTCCTTTTTCCATCTGGCTTCCTTTGGTTCCCCATAAAGCAATTACAGCCTAGTGCTTGCAAAAAAGCATTGATTGATCTAAATATACCAATTCTAATCTCTAATCTATGATTTTAGTTAAAGCAATATGACCAAATGTCCCTACAAGAAATACCAACCCAAAGAAATTGCAAGCCTTGTAAAACCCTTGTCTAGCCCGAGTTCCCAGATCACATTAAATAATATTCCTTAAAATAAAATTAAAGTATTGCATCAATACAGGAACTTCACATTCACTACCATAGACTATTACAGCCATGTTCTTGTCTTGAGCTTTTTCCATTATTTCTGCTATCACACTGTTAACCCATATTTAAACTCTCATAACTCCACAGCTTGCTATTCTCTTCCTCTTGGTTCTACCAGCTTTATAATTATAACTACTTTATATGGCATCCTTTTATTTTATTCTTCTACTCTTCAATAAGTAACCTCTCTTGTGGGATTTTTTTATATGCTTCAAAATGATAAATAAATATCTTAATCCTTACAGACTTACCACAATAAAAAAATAATTCTAGTGTCAATGACCTTTGCACCATTCATGTGTAAGTATCATGCCTTCTGAAGTTTTCAACAAAATTATCATTGTTGTTAAATAGACTCAACTTATAGCAGCTGTATGTTCCCCAAATATACTTTAGGCACTTTTTCCAAAGTGTCCCATATTTTCAAGTTAAAATTCATGAATCAGAGGGAATAATTATCTATTCAAGCACTAAACTAGGGGTTTTATATACATTACCTCTTTTAATCTATATAACAACCCTAGAAGGTAGCTGATATTATTCCTATGTCTCCAATCATAAAATGGAGGATCAAAAAGCTTAAGTTCTTCCCACCCCTCAAGTTCTCATGCAAAAATTGAGTTGGTTTTGGGTCCACCATAGGTCTCTCTGTCCCCAAGCACTAGGCTTCTCTTCCTCCTGCAAGCTGACAATGTGTCATCAAACTGGCTTTGGGGTGCCTGGGTGGCTCAGTCAGTTAAGCATCTGACTCTTGATTTCAGCTCAGGTCACAATCTTAAGATCGTGGGATCAAGCCCCATATCATCAGGCTACACCCTGAGCATAGAGCCTGCTTGGGATTCTCTCTTGCTCCCTCTACTCCTCCCCCACTCACTTTCTCTCTCTCTCTCTCTCTCTCTCTCTCTCTCTCTCTCTCTCTCTCTCAAAATAAATAAACATTTTTTTAACTGGCTTCCGAAGCACCTGGGTGGCTCATTTGGTTAAGAGTCCAACTTCCACTCAGGTCATGATCTCATGATTCATGGGTTCGAATGCTGCATCAGGTTTTGTGCAGACAGCTCAGAGCCTACAGCCTACTTTGGATTCTGTATCTCCCGCTCTCTCTCTCTCTGCCCTCCCCTGATCACTCTCTCTCACTCTCTCTCTCTCTCTCTCTCTCTCCCCACCCTCTCAAAAATAAAAATAAACATTAATTTTTTTTAAATAAATGACTTTAAGCTTGTCAATAAACTGGATTTTCCATGACATTCTGGATTTTTTGTTTTTTGTTTTTTCAGAAAAACAATAAATGCATGTAATTGGCCAAGTCTAATGCAAAATGATGGAAAATAAGACAACTTCTGAAAATCAATATGTTTGAGAGTTTATGAAAGTTCATGTTTTTTTGGATCTGTTTAAATTTAGGATGTGTAGAAGACAGGCTGCATAGTGCATAGGGAGATTAAATTACAGTTGGCTATATCTGGGTCTACATCCAAGCTTGGCCACTTCCAATTTATATACCTCTAGGCGAGTAGTTTAACCATTCAGAGCCTATTTTCTAGGTTGTAAAATGAGTAATGTTGCTTAAGAGTTATATAAAATAACAATGTCTGGGTCATAGCAAGTACTCACTAAAAGAATCCCTGTTATAATGAGGATCATCATGATTCCTGCAGTACAGAAATGCATCTTTCTAAAGTACAAAATTTAGTCATTTCATCCATCCACCCAAATCTTTCAAGGCAAAGTTCTAATGTCTTAGTGTGTGGCATGGACACTCTGTCATAATCTAGCCGCTGCTTCCTCCTTAGTGCCACCTCTCAGCTTCCACACTGGGCTCTTTGTGCCAATCGTGGGGCACTGACACAGTTCCCTCCTACCTCCTATGCATTCTGTCTGGACTCCACACTTCCTTCAACCCTCGGCTCAGGCAAGAACTCCTCCAATATGGTTTTCTTAACCCATGTTCCACCTACACAGCTGGCAGTCTAGATTTGCTTTCTTTCCTTTTGCTTCCATCATACCCCACGCAAGCATATAAGCCTAGCAATGATCACTTGTTCTCTAGGGTTACAATCACTGTTGACTTACTCCCCCCATTAAATTTAAGTTCAACAGTGAAAGATTAAAAAGTGTACTCTGTATGACATAGGCAATTTCCTGGTATCACCAACTTTGGTTGTACTTTGACTACTAAGTAGACATTATGCCAAGAAATACATTTAAAGTTCAGACATAGATAAAAAGAAACCAAGAAAAAATAATTTTAGCATGAATGTTATCAAAGAAGTTCTCACTATTCTGTTTTCAAAGTTAAATGTGAAAAAAGTCTAAAATTTTTTTCATCAGAATTGAAAATGAGTATGGGACACCAGAAGTAAACTAATTAAATAAAATTTTAAGAGGTCTGTTTTATTCTCTATAGCAGTTTCATGTATTCATTTTTCTTTTGACTACAGTGGATATGTTTTTCTTTCTAACAATAGCTGCTGGCATTTTTCAAAGATACAATTTCTTGTAGAGCGATAAGCTAAGCAGAGAGATGTGATAATATTGGGCTCTGAGCTTTTTTCCTCAAGAAAATTATTTTTTAATGTCCACTATCAGGTGAAATGTAATTTTTATAATATTTGATAGAATGGCTTCAATGCCAAGAAAGATATGTCATGAATTGTTCCGCTCAATTATTTCCATTAATAAAAAACAAAAAATCACTAAAGTTTGGGCAGTGAAAAGTACAAAGACCCACCAGTTCAGCCAGTCATTAAACTTGGGTGATTTTTTTTCTGGAAAGTCTTCCCTCCACTAAGGAAATTAAATCTCTTTCTTCCTATTTTGAAAGTGAGAATAAGCATCCGAGCAGATAACTCCATCTCAAAAACCATTTAACAGTAATCAATCATCCTGGCAAATGCATGTGTGTATTAGATACTTAGTTTTATATGATTTTTATTCTATTCATATTACAAACACCAATACCACAGAGCAGATAAAAAAAGTATTTGGATATCTTACCATCATTTAGGAAGAGTCACACCTAGCCTATCAGAGTATCAAGTGAAGCTTTAATTTTTGAAAAGCTATGTATGTATTCTTGGACTCATCTTTTTATTAACATATTGCTGCTCCTGTCTCTAATTGACTTCACCTTTGTTCAAATAAATTTTTTTTCTTCTTCTGTCTGACTCTAGTCTGTTAAATATAAATTTAATGATAAGTTAACCATCTTCATGACAAAATGAGGCTCAGCTTTTATATTATAGATTAAACAGCCACTTTAGTTGTCTTAGTCACAGTTATTGTATTAAATCTAAATATTGTCTTATTTTGGGACAATTACCCCACCTTAAGCATTAATACACCTTCCCAGAAAAAAAAGAAAAGAAAAGAAGAAAAAAAAATGGATTAAAGACTTCAATGTAAGACCCCAAACTGTGAAACTACTAGAAAAAAAATAGAAAGAAAAAGCTCCTTGACATTGGTCTTGACAATGATTTTTTTTTGTATATGGCATCAAAAGGACAAGAAACAAAAGCAAAAATTATTAAGTGTGACTATTAAACTAAAAAGTTTCTGCACAGAAAAAGAAATAATCAACAAAATGAAAAGGCAACCTATAGCATGGGAGAAAATGTTTGTGAACAGTATATCTGAGCAGAGGCTAATATTCAAAATATATGACATTCATACAACTCAACTGCAAAAAACAATCCAATTTAAAAATGGGTAAAGGACTTGAACAGACATTTTTCCAAGGAAGATATACAAATGGCCAATAGGTACTTGGAAAGTTACTCAATAGCACCCATTATCAGGGAAATGCAAATCAAAACCAGAGCAAGTTATCAACTCACACCTGCTATGATGGCTATTATCAACAGACAAGAGATGACAAGTGTCGTCAAGGATGAAAAGGAACCCTTGTGCATTTTGGTGGGAATGTAAACTTGCATAGCCAGTGTAGAAAGCAATATGGAGGTTCATAAAAAATTAAATATAAACTATCATCTGATCTAGCAATCCCATCCTGGTATATATCTGAAAGAAATGAAATCACTTTCTCAAAGAAATATCTGCATCCCCTTGTTCATTGTAGCATTACTCAGACAAACAAAAATAAATACTATGTGATTTCACTTACATATAGAATGTAAAAAGGCCAAACTCATGGAAATAGAGAGTAGAGGGGCTAGAGGTGGGGGAAATGGGGAGATGTTGGTCAAAGAGTACAAACTTCCAGCTATAAGATCAGTAAGTTCTTAGGATCTAAAGTAGAGCATGATAAAAAGGAGGTTAGAGTGGGAGAGAGCCAAAGCATAAGAGACTCTTAAAAACTGAGAACAAACTGAGGGTTGACGGGGGTGGGGGTGGGAGGGAGGGGAGGGTGGGTGATGGGTATGGAGGAGGGCACCTTTTGGGATGAGCACTGGGTGTTGTATGGAAACCAGTTTGACAATAAACTTCATATACTGAAAAAAAAATAATAAAATAAAGTAGAGCATGATAACTACAATTAACAATACTGCAATGTACACATAAAAGTTGTTAAAAGAGTAAATCTTAAATGTTATCACCACAAAAAAAGGTAATTATGTGAGGTGCTGGTGGTGTTAATTAATCTTACTGTTGTAATCATTTCACTAAATATATATACATATATACATGTATATAAAGTAATTATATCATTGTATAACATATCACTTACATATATTGTATGTCAATAATATCTCAATAAGCCCAAGAGAAAAAAATGCATTTCATGGCTTATAGATTACAAAGTCAGAATGAAATGTGAAGTGTATTAGCCCACTTTGCCCCATGTACATCCCTGACTCAACATGAGTATAGCAGGACCACTGTCAGAGAATGGGAAAATATGTCACACAGTCCACATAGAGCCCATACAACAATGAATGGGATGAAATGTTTCAAAGTGAACTTTGAGCTGCTAAGAATACTATAGTATTTCCCAGGAGGGATACTTGACAAATGTTACAGCAGGTGTTTTGGTGGCTGTGGTTCCAATCATGAGTGTAAAATGTTCAACACAGATCCAGCTCTGGAAGTCACCCTCCTGCCAAAAGGAATGAACCCAAAACAGCATGGTGTTGGCATAGAAACAGGTAAGGGAGCAGAGAGCTCAAAGGCAGAGAGCAGTCAGAGAGAAGGCAAAGGTGCGTTTCTAAGCAATTGCTTTCAGTTGAGGTTTCTGATCTAGTAGCAGGTAAGAAAATCAATTTTGTGGTTCCAAACCATGTTGTTTAGTAAAATAGATAAGACTAGAATAGAAAAATAAGTGAGTGCACTGTATATCAAATTATGAAAACACTATCTCATGAACTCACTTCTGTTTCATTAATATACATACATATATTTGTGTAATGGATCACAATGTAGAATATGTTTCTTAGTATGAATCACAATTTAAAATGTTTAAAAAATACTATTCCAACAAACAAAGAAAGAACAAAGGCCATTACTAATCAACAGAAAATTTTATAAAATGCTTCCTTACAAACATCATGTATACAGATGAGATATTTAAAGTAAACAGTAAGAAATCTGGATCCTAGTCAAACTCTAATTTACTCTGATAATGAAAAAGCACCTGAGTTTTCATTGCCAGGTCTAAGAGTTGGCATTGTTGCTGTTCCTGCAGTTGTGGCAATAGAAATCATTGCACTGTTCTTTTCCAGAAAGAAGAGAATGGCAAGGTATGGGAAGGATGAAATAAAGAAAATAGGGGAAATGCATAGGGAACTCAATGCATAACTGCTGTAATTTGGAAAATAACTACAAGAAGGGAAATTATCTAATAGACTCATACCACAAATGTGTGAGCATGGGACAAAGAGAGAATCTTTGAGGATTACTATTTTGTTAGTTAACCTACTTGTACTGGTGAATCTATAGTCAAAATATGAATAGCTTGAAATTGGCTTTACTAATCTTAAATTTGATCACAAGCGTCTTCCACATGCAGATCTAATTAAAAAAAATGAACTTTGCCTGCACATTTTAAATTATTTGTATATAACATTGTATAAATAACTCATAACAGAGTGTGTATTAAATATGCTCCCACAGTAGAGTTTGAATTACTACTGTCTCATTCACTTGTGACTGAAAGCTATCTCCCTGAGTCTTTTCTTAAAATTTCTATTATTGAAGTATAGTTGACATATAGTGTTCCATTACTTTCAGGTACACAACATAGTAATTTGACTATTCTATACATTATGGTGCTCACCATGATAAGGATAGTTACCATCTGTTACCAGCCAACGTTATCATAATATTATTGACTACATTTATTTTGAGTCTTATAAGCTTTTTGTGAAATATGAATGAAAACATTTTAAACAGAAAGAAAGAGAAGGGAAGGAGCAAAGGCAGAAAGAAGGAAGAAAGGGAGGGAGGGAGGGAGGGAAGAACATGTGAGCAATTACATATCAGGAACCCATCATTTTTCACAACTTCCACAAAAGGTCTGTAATATAAGGAAGTGACAACTTGAATCAGAATTATACGTGTCGGGGCGCCTGGGTGGCTCAGGTGGTTAAGCATCCGAGTTCAGCTCAGGTCATGATCACACAGTTCCTGAGTTCGAGCCCCACATAGGGCTCTGGGCTAACAGCTCGGAGCCTGGAGCCTGCTTCAGATTCTGTGTCTCCCTCTCTCTCTGCCCCTCCCCCATTCATGTTCTGTCTCTCTCTGTCTCAAAAATAAATAAACATTTTTTTAAAAATTTAAAAAAAGAATTATATGTGTCAAAAACATCATGAAACACAGGAAAATTTCAGAACATTATGGCAGTGCAAAAAAAAAAAATTCAGAAACAGACTTGAATAAACTGTCTAAAAGCTGGGGGTGTTGGGTGTTAACAGTCCCTTAGGAAAGGAGGCCTGGATTCACAGGGCAGGGGAAAAGCTCTGTTCTCATCCTATCCTGAAGAGTCAAGCATTCTCCACTAGGCTTTTCTATTGGCCCCATAAACTTCCCAGTTACAAACATCCCTCCAAATAGAGGCACAGATGGAGAAGTTAAATGAAGAGATCCTTCCTGACTTTTGCAGCCAAAACCCAGATAAGCCATCAGAGTAGGCAAACCAGGCACTGAGCCCATTATAGAAACTCTGCCTATACAGACATATTTCTGCGTAGGTATGCTACACCAGTTACACATGCACTAAAACACAAGCAAATTTGCTTACCTACCCTTCACAGCTCAGAAAATTCAAGCCATCCACCACAGAAAGTCAGAAAAATAAGTAACATGCCGTCTGTTTTATCACCATCCTTTCAGATGCCACTCTGAATCATCCATGCATCCAAAAGTGAATTTTTGAAGTTTTATAGAACTTTATGCAGTTCACAAAAAAATTATTATCAGTCTGCCTTTATGATGCTTCTGATCATAACTTAAATGAATGGGTTATCACCTTGCAGAAGCAATTTGAATTCTCACAGATAAGGACAATAAGACACCTTAGATTTTCATATAAATTAGAAAAACTACTTCTGTTACCTTCTTTGTAGACAAGAATTTTTTTTAGCCGTGTTCTATACTTTCAACCTATTTAAAAATCACACTATTTTCTTATCTTCCTATTTTGCAGTGGTTTCTGTGTCTACAACTGTGTAATTCTGAGCTTCCTAGTCAGGAGGGGGTCAGACAGATTTCCATATGATTAGTAAATGCAACAAGAAAAATCAGAACAACTGGTGATTTAGCTTCATGACAATAAAATATTAATTAGCTGCTTTTTCAATATTTTATTTTTATGGTAACCTAGAGACAGAAGTTTTATCTGGTATTGATCAGGCTCTTTGTATCTCACTGATAAAACTGCTTATTTCTTTTTTATTTTATCACTACATCCTCAGTATTTAAGTTCATATTTCTAAAACAGCCCAGCTCAAAAACAATTTTATACCGTTTTTTATTACCATTTTTCTTTAACAAAACCTCTTTCTAAGGTATACAATCTAAGCCTGTAAAACTAATAATGAACTGGAAGTTTCTTGCATAAAAGATTATTTTTCTTTTTGCATAGACTAAATAGCACCTAACCCCACATGGTAGAGACTCAGAAAATGATGGATGAATAAATTAATTAATTAAAGTTAAAGAAATTGATAAAGTAGGACTTAATTTTCCTAAAATCTCCTAAACACTCTGTAGGGAAATTTGTAGTTGTTTTTTTTTTTTTCCTCTGAAATCCCCTGGATCATTTCACATGCACTTAGGCTTAGCCAATGACATACAATTCCATCTTCCTTGTTTCAGAATGATAGCCATGATTATAGTAAACTTTTGATTATCTATTTCAATGAAGCAATGCAAAGGTGTGAATGACCACAATACAGTTGATATTTTTTTTATTTTTTTTTAACATTTATTCACCTTTGAGAGACAGAGTGTGAGCGGGGGAGGGGCAGAGAGAGAAGGAGACACAGAATCCTAAGCAGGCTTCGGGCTCAGAGCTGTCAGCACAGAGCCTGACATGGGGCTCGAACCTATGAACCATGAGATCATGACCTGAGCCAAAGTCAGACACTTAACCGACTAAGCCATCCAGGTAACCCCACTTCTGAAGACTTTTCTGAATTGCCTCACTTGGACTCAAATATGCTTGCATTAAC